>NC_080841.1:1734891-1945771 GCF_030435755.1 Ochotona princeps | reverse complement strand
TGAGAGGAAGAGGGGAGGAGAGAGGAAGAGGGGAGGAGAGAGGAAGAGGGAAGGAGAGAGAGGAAGAGGGAAGGAGAGAGGAAGAGGGGAGGAGAGAGGAAGAGGGGAGGAGAGAGGAAGAGGGGAGGAGAGAGGAAGAGGGGAGGAGAGAGGAAGAGGGAAGGAGAGAGGAAGAGGGGAGGAGAGAGGAAGAGGGGAGGAGAGAGGAAGAGGAAGGAGAGAGAGGAAGAGGGAAGGAGAGAGGAAGAGGGAAGGAGAGAGAGGAAGAGGGAAGGAGAGAGGAAGAGGGGAGGAGAGAGAGGAAGAGGGGAGGAGAGAGGAAGAGGGAAGGAGAGAGAGGAAGAGGGAAGGAGAGAGGAAGAGGGGAGGAGAGAGGAAGAGGGGAGGAGAGAGGAAGAGGAAGGAGAGAGAGGAAGAGGGAAGGAGAGAGGAAGAGGTGGAGGAGAGAGGAAGAGGGGAGGAGAGAGGAAGAGGGGAGGAGAGAGGAAGAGGGGAGGAGAGAGAGGAAGAAACGTCTTCCGTCTGTGGTTCTCTCCCCAACCTATGGCAATGGCTGGGCTGGGCCAGGACAAAGCCAGGAGCCAGGAGCTAACTGGGTCTCCTACAAGGGCAGCAGGGATCCAAACCCCTGGGTCACATCCTGCTGCTTTTCCCAAGTTATTAACAGAGAGCTGGATATGACATGGAGCAGCCAGGACATGAACCGGTGCCCAAACTGCCAGCATGGCAGGTAGGGGCTTTACCCACAACCCTAGAACCTCAGTCTCACTTTCAACATGTACAACGAGCATCATCTTCTCCACTGAAACAAAAATAACACTTAAAAAAAACAGGAACAAAATTACAAAAGAGAATGTGAGTTCCAAGCTAGGTGCTACAAGCTCTGCCAATCCGCCCACTGAGTGGCAGCGTTCAAGTCATCAGTAGGAGAGAAGTTTATCTTTGAATGTGTCCTCTTAAACTGCAAGGATGCCTGTTACAGGTCACAGTTAAGCGTGCAGAGGAGAAGCCATGTTGCCAGAAGGCCCACTCAAACGCTTCAGACCCACCCCAGCTGAGTTCAAATAACCCCATTTTAAAGTTTTTTGCAAGAGAAAGTAGGAAGCCACATGTTGGTAAATACTAATTGTCCTTACTCACACAGAATCACGGTGTAATCTCTGATCCCAATACACAGAGAGGGGAAAAAGAAAAGCTAGCATTCCATGTTCCACTCCACAGGGGCCTGGCCACCACCAGCTCCCAGCACGGGGCAGACCGGTTCCTTGTTCCCACAGGGCATGGTGGCGTGGACCCCGCACAGTTGTTGTCAAGACAAGAAGGGATAAAAATGAACAAGAAACGGAAACTAGTGGGCTCTTTTCCCACTGCATGCTGGGTATGGTAATTTACCCACAACCAAGTGGGAATCACCATGCAGAGGTGACAGCTCAAAAATAAACACTGGGCACAAGAAGGAATAAACTAAAACAACAAGATGGCAATTCACCCCCAGTACTGGAGAAAATAGAAAAGCTTGGACTCCATCCACGTTTTCTATTCATTCTCTCTCTCACCATCTTCATCCTCATCTCCTTCTCTGTCAATGTCTCTCCATTCCTCATCATCTTCTCCTTCCCCTCCGCCACCCATTCAGGATGAACTCGGGCAAGGTCCAGCTGTAGGACCTCTAACTCACGTGCCCCTGCAGCGGAAGAGGCAGGCGCCAGGCGCAGCTGCTCACTGCTTTCCCCGGTGCCTCTTCCTGCTGGCTTTCTTCTCTCTGTGCCCTAAGCATCTCACCCTTTCCAGATCTCCGTCTGATTCCAGTGGACTCTCAAGATGCATCGCCACTCTAACTCAAACGAAAATTTTTGGATAGGGCTTTATTTTCAAAATAAGAATTGTCATCAAAAACAAAACTATTCTGTAACCTCATTTAACACCTTCAAATTCTGGCGCTTCAACTGTGGTCAGATAATGCAGTCATCCCCTCCCTAGATGACCACAGGTCAAAGAACTGTGGCAGCTGTGGTACCAGGCCATCCCCACATCCCCCTCCTACCAGCAGTCGAAAAGAATGGTAAGAAGTAACCAAAAAGTCGATAGGAAATAGTGGCGTGGACCACAGAGCGGCAGCCTCCACGCAGCAGAGTCGGCACGGAATGGATCCGGGAATCGCCTCGCAGCAGCAACAAGGTGGCTGCAATCACACTGTCTGCACAACGGTTAAAGCACTGGCTCCTGCCCGGTGCAGCAGACTACGTTCAAAGTAGCAAGTAAATAATACATACACAGGGTCCGCTTACAGCCCAGCATATAAAAACCACCTTGGTTACATGATCGCTGGTGATGGGGAGAATCGGTCATCATTCCATAGGTTTCTAAGCGAACAGTGTTGAGGCTTCAGGGGCCAAGCTCTCTCTCCATCCCAGCTCTCTGAGCTGCAGTGGGAAAGCAGCTCTGGGGAGGGTGGCATTGAGGCTGCGCTTCTGAACCCAGGCTGCCCTTGGCCTGTGGCTAATGCCCAACTCATTCACACTCAGATGCAGAAAACAACTGGCATGTACCGTGCCCCTTAAACCTAACAATTACTTCGTCAGATTTAAACAATACAGACGACCATGGCTCCTCTCCACCCAACAGAAATGAAATTGAAACCTAACACTCACCTGAACATAGAGTTCTCTAAGTTCAAACTGAAATTTCTTGGGGTCTGTGGTAATCGTCACTGGACCAATTTCTGAAAAGATAAAAGCAGAACAGGTCAATAAGGAGTAGCCAATACGACGTACCGCAATGTTATTGATCCATAAGGAATCAGCAAAATGGGAGCCAGCACCATGGCACTGTAGGCTGTCTCTGCCTGCAGTGCCACGCATCCCACATGGGCACTGATTCGAGTCCTGGCTATTCCATTTCTGATCCAGTTTCCTGCTTATGGCTTTAGAAAGCAGCAGAGGTTGGCCCAAGTGCTCCGGCCCCTGCACTCGTGGGAGTCCTAAAGCAAACTTCTGGTTTTGGACTGGCCCGGCTCCAGCCCTCGTGGCCTTCTGGTTTTGGACTGGCCCGGCTCAAGCCTGCGTAGACTCTGTTTTGGTAAAGATTTACTTATTTACTGGAAAGGCAGATACAGAGAAAGACACATCTTCCACCAGCTGGTTCACTCCCTCAAGTGGCCAGGGCTGGATTAAGCCAACACCAAGACCCTGAGACCCCAGTCAAGCCTCCACGCGGGTGCAGTACGCGAGGGCTATAGTACAGCAGGTGAAACCTGTATCGGAATGCCTGGGATCAGGGCCCACCTCTGCTTCTGACCAGGTTCCCTCTAACGCGCCACGGGAGGCAGCTGCTGCTGTGGGAGAGCTGGAGTTCCCAGCTCCTGGCCCAGGCCTGGCCCGACTCCAGCTGCAGGCATCTGGGCAGTGCGCCAGTGGATGGAAACTCAGTCCATCTACATCTCATACTGATTTTCAAATACATGACAAATCTCTTAAAACAAAAAAATAAATAAATAAATAAAGTTTTTTGTGAGTGTGGGTAATTAATTTCACCACAAAGCATCCACAGATTTCAATAACAGTACTAAGTTAAACATTCCTAATAAATTTGAAACCCCAAGTGCTCTGAAATTCATGACATTCTGAGAACCAACATGATACCACCAAATGGAAAGTTCCACACCTGACTTCATGCAATGGGTCTAAGCTAAACCACAAGCACACTACAAATATGCAATAAAATTAAATCAGGGCATGCATATGTTATACATAAAATATGAATGAATTCCATGTTTACACTGGAGGTGCATTCCCCGAGACAGCTCATTTTGTAGATGTAAATATTCTAACATCTGAAAAACGCAAAATTCAAAACACTTTCTGCCACAAACATTTTGGATAAGATGTGTGTGTGTGTGTGTGTGTGTATAAAATCACATCAACACACACACACACATATAGGCATCATACGTATGTATTCCATTTTGAATTCTCTCATGGATGAAATGTTTCCTATCTTGAATAAAGATACAGCCTGCATTCAAAATTATAACGAGCAAATACAATACAAATTCTATGAAGATGCTTAGCATTTAGCTTTTATAAAATGCTTTCTGGCTTCAACAGCATGCTGCTAAAAAGAACTTTTTAACTTCAAAGGATAATAATTAATTAGCCAGGACCTTCCATAATTTGCCACATACGGTACAAACACAGACTGCAGGATTTTTAAAGTAACTGAAGTGAACTGGAAAGGAGGCACAATTTTCCATAATCCATGTAATTTTTCTTGGAAATTACAGAGGGGATGAAGAAATTACAAGGGAGAACGCCTCATGACTTCACTGCAGATTAGATTCCTTGCAGTTTGCAGAAGGCAAGGCAAGGCAACTGGAGACACTGTGTGAAAATGCAAACATCTGTGTTCCATACAAGGAAAGCAGGACGGCCATTAGCTGTATAAAAGTCACATCCCCAGGATATGGAAAGCGGGGAAGCCTACTCCATCAAGACGAAACAAAGGCATGCAAACAGCAAAGAACATTCCAGGCAGTTACGCCTGCCATATAAATTGTCAGCAGCATTATCAGGCCAATCTTCTATGTTCCTACATGGCATTCCTGTGAAAGAAACGTAACCCGAAAACCGAGAAGTAGAAAGGAATACAGGAACACGAAGGGGAACGTACAAATGAAGACAGGCAAGCACATTCTTCATCATCATCATCATCAGAGCTCTGGATACAGCACTGGACACAGGCCTGTTCCTCAGGAGTCAGGATAAGAGGACCGAAGTGACTTTATTCTAATTAACCAGATAGCCACACAGATATCTGCTTTCAACAAATCTCTCCTAAAGCTCCTCCATAACCATTTTCTGCACACTCTGGACAGCTGTAATAAAGCATTTATTAACGATGAGAAACAAAGACCCAGGAGGGGCCCGCAAGCCTAACTGCGATTTCCCTGTAAGCATCCTTCCCAACTCTAACTGCATGATAGGACTGTTTGGCAGGACCAGCCTCTTCACTCAGCAGAGCCCTGCGCCAGCTCTGTCATTAGCAACTTCCTCTTCTCTTTCACTCATCCCCTGCCAAGCCTTGCATGACTTTCAGCAGGTACAACTCTGTCCTCTCCTCCTGTCTGCACATGGTCCTCCTCTACCCTTCCAAACCTCGACCCCCCCCAAGGCCCCTCAGCATCTCCTCCCCTTCCAGCGGCCGTCCCCACCCCCTCCATCTGCACCTGTCAGTCTCCAAGGCCCCGTTTCAATGCCATCTACTTGTGCACTCTGTCTTCTCTAACTTCCTTCAACGGCTTGATTGCACTGCCTGTAACAGAAACACAGGCCGGCAGCATCATGTTGGTTAATTTGCATTCAGTTTGTCTACTTCTTTACAAAGCACCCATCCTCTACTGAAAAAAAAAATCAAATAGAATCAAAAGCTAAAAAGGGCATTAGAGAGCATGTGGCTCAACCCCCTTTTCTTTAGACAAGAAAAACAAACTTGACAAGATGTAACTGAAGAACTGGTACAGAGGGTAAACCTAGAGCACTGATAACATCCCCACACTACACACCAACTCTCCCGCTCTCCAGGGCTCTCTAGTCTATGAACTAGACAATACCTCCATGGAACTTGGGGTCCTTTCCTCTGGGCCACGGACAGGCAGGACCACATTCAGAGTCCCTCACTGGATGCACACAACACCCAGAACCTACTGTCAGATCGCCAGCTATTGTCCTTAATCGGCTGAAGAATATCATCCCTCTTGCCTAACAAATACTACAATTAACACAAAGAAGTCTCACCAGAAAATTCCTTCTCAAATCTATTTTTAAAACATATGGGACACTTAATAAGTGTGCTTGCCACTGGTAGCAAAAAAGTGAACAAGAACCGTGTCCCCAAAGTCCCAACAGCCTAGTGGAAAATATAAAAATGTAGATACGTAATTACAGTCTGAGTTAATAACTCCAGAACTAGAGGCACCAAAAGGGCAGTCGGGAATAATAATCAACGGAGTCTTGATTTTTCCAGAAAAAACTAAAGCAGATTGCAAGAATGTTAAGTTCTGGATTCCAAATTAGAAACAAGTTCTTTATGCACACCAATCTTAACTCCTATATATCAAGTTCACAAGGTATTGTCATATTTATCAAATTATGACCTATACCATGCATATAAGGATCCTCAACAAATTCATAGAAATGCAACTGTGAAAAATTATGCATACATTCCAAAGGATGTATGTACTGAAATAACCTTCTCTTTGTACTGCGTTTCTCCATGAACGATCTGAAGTCTCGTCATAGTTACAAGGCCACACAACTCCAACACTCTGACAGCACCTCCTCCTTGGGCCTCTGCAGCAGGTGCAGCAGATACAATGATAGGACGCACAGAAACTCAGTTCCCATCCAACACGAAGATCACACACCTGAACATGACAGCAAGCAGCCAGACAGGCCACGATGAACCCTGGGCTCTGAGTTAGCTCCCCGTTCTCAGCCCCTTGAGGCAATCAACAGCCTCTGTGTACACACTTCCGGACACAGCAAGAGGAGAAGGGAACCAAGGGCCTCAGATGTTTGATTTCCTGTTCCTTCACTGCACGGCTGAAGACCAAGCTAGGACATCACTGGTCAGTTTCCCGTGAATCAAAATGCTGTTATTTTAATTAAACTATTGATACAGATGATCGGAGGGAAAATTTCCCACGTGCACCTTATTTTTAAAAACCAAAGGAATATACTGATAACATGCAACCTTGCAAACCTAAGAAACATATCCACTCAGGGAACTACTTTGGATAAAAAGAAAAGTCTGAAGCCCTGAGGAAGTCTTGTCGTTTGCAATAATTTATCACATGGCTTGGATTTGTTTCCAGCACCTCAGCCATTGTCCTCCTAATCTAAATTGCTAGACTGTACTTGAGAAAATAATGGAACAAAATTCACAATGTAATATTTTCTTTCACCACTTCATTTGGCAAGATCAATATCTAGTCCCTGGCTTCCTTTTCCCTTTCCCCGAGCAGATTCCTGCTCCCTGCAGCTTTCCCACTTGAGTCCAAGCAGTTTCTTCTGATAACAAGACAACTGGCTGGGCTTTGCTGAGGTCTGCAGAATTTGATAACAGTGTTCACGTTTTCTTTGTTCTTAGCATAAGAGGGTACCTCAAAAGTTTGTGGAAAACAGAATTCAAATTCAAGTTTATTTTGGTGCAAGCATATTTATGTGCAAGGACATCAGTACAAATATGCATAAATAAAATCTTGAAGTTGATTTCTGAACACAATTTTTTAAATTCTTTTAAAAACTTAGATTAATAATTAGCTTTACATTTAAGGTTTCAATTTAATCTGTAACGCACTGTCTCCAGATTTCCCCATCCTCAATTACAACACGCTGTCCAGCACCATTCTTCAATTATCTGCATCTAAATGTCAAGAGCAGAGCCCTTTCCGGAGTTTGTAGGAGCCAGCCCAAGCTTTCCTCAGGACTCATTAACTGGGCACGTTTCCAGTCACCTCAGAACGTCTTGGACCCCACTTTCAGGCCCTCCATGGCTGCTACATCAATACACTCGGAATCTGTGATGAAGTGAGGCACCGCATGTTTATATTGACTAAATGACACTTGTGTTGCACTAAGACTCTGTTCATTCACTAAGCAGCTATGTGACACCTTTATACACACACACTCCACCACGTGCAGACAGGGTATGTGTAACACACGTTCCCTCCGCTGCAGAGGCTGCATGACGGGTGTGCACCCAAAGCCGACAACTGAGCATACCACATGGTGTTGACACAGGAAGCAAAGAACACCTTCATCACGGGTGAGCAAGAGTGGCAAGGCTCAGACTGGACCACTGCCAGGGCAGCAGCAAGCTCTCTCACAGACAGATGGGACTTCTCATTTAACGTCTACAAAATTCAAACTCTGTTTCATAAGGTATTTCAAAAAGTTCATAATAAAATGGAATCAAAAGCATGAGTCAGGTTTCATGCAAAAAGCTATATACCTTTTCGTAACATGTACTCATATGCATTATGAAAAAATGGCAAATAAACCTCACACTTCATTTTCTACCTTTTGCCATACACCTTACACATAATCCTAAGACTAAAACATCATTTTTTAAAAATTTTGAATTGTGTGGTACAATTTCGTATAGGCTGGGATTCGTCCCCAAACTCCTACCCCCAAGAGATTTTCCCCATTTTAGTACAATTGTGTAGTCCTTCATAAGGAATCATAATTCTGTTAGTCACTTATTTAAGTGTACCCCAACACTGTTGGTACAAGGTCCAACAGTTTCATTGGGAATCCATCTTTCGTCTGGATGCAGGGATGCGTGTTCCATTATTCCCCCTCATCTGTATATGATAGACCCCAGTCCTCCATCACTATACATTTCCATAATTGAGAAGCCAGGAAACAAGGTCAACAACTGGTATGAGTTAGAACAGTCACAACAACAACAACAAATTACAGCACCATGAAAAAACACTCCACTGAGTAACCAACACATGGATGACAAAAAGGAAACACAAAAAATCTCTTGGGAAAAATGATGCCACCGTGTAATCCATGAGCCAGTAATGAATTCGACAAGAGAAAAGAATTTATTTGGAATAAACAAAACTGAAATAAAAAACATCAAAACACATGGGATATAGCCAAAAAAGCAAACAAACAAAAAATAGTATGGATTGGATTACTGAAGTTACACTTTCCATGTTGGTTTCCTTATATAAGAGAGAACATCTGGTATTTGTTGTTTTGTGATTGACTCATTTCACTGAGCATAATGGTCTTTAGTTGGAATCACCTGGTTGTAAATAGCATAATTTCATTCTTCTTAATAGCTGAATAATATTCCATGGAGTAGATGAACCACAATTTCTTTAACCACTCTTCCTTGGACGCACATCTGGATTGTTTCCATGTCTTTGCTATTGTAGATTGTGCTGCTACAAATACAGCATTACAGATCCCCTTCTCACATGCAGATTTCACCTTTTTTGGGTATATTCCTAGCAACGGGATAACTAGGTCATATAGCAGGTTTATTTGCAATTCTCCAAGCACTCTCCATACTGATTTCCACAGTGATTGTATTAGCTTACACTCCCACCAGCAGTGAGGGAGGGTGCCTTTCTCCTCACATCATCGCCAGCAGGTGTTGTTAGTGGAGTTCTGAATGTAGGTCAGTCTCACTGGAGTTAGGTGGTACCTCAATGTGGTTTTCATTTGTATCTCTGATGGGTAAGCAGCCTGAGCATCTTTTCATGTTTGTTAGCCATTTGAATCTGTTCTTTTGAAAAACATCTGTTCATTTCCTTTGCCTTTTTTTTTCTGTCCCTGGATTTCTGAAGCTCTTTGTAAATCCTGGATTTTAGTCCCCTATCACTTGCGTAGTGTGCAAAAAATTTTCTCCTACTCTGTTGCTTGCTTCTTTGTTAATTGTTTCCTTTGCTGTACATAAAATGGCATTTTTAACATCAAAAATAATCATTGATATGACACAAAGAACACACGATTTTAAATCATACTTATTAAAGAAGCTTTCCAAGATTTCAGAACATTTTGAAATTAAAACTCAGGATATTCATCTAGGGAAATATGCTCTAGGTTTTAGGGCAGAAATACTGGAATTAATTTCAGAGTTTAAATCATTCTGTAACAACATTCTTCCAAATAAATCTACTCAGCAGAGATTTTTAAGAAAAATTATGAAGAAGTAAGTAAAAGGTTGATGAAGAACCAAGAAAACATGTCTGCAAGTCCTTGGAAAAAAATTAACAATGCTTGCAGAGATGCCCGCACTGGGGAGGGCACAGAGACTCCGTGCTGACGACTTCCACCGCAGCCCAGGCAAAGGAGGCAGCCCGTGACCACGTGTGCAGGGGAAACCAAACCCGGAGGAAACCGCTGATCTGCAAAGCAGGGACACTGCTAACACACAACTGGTATGTGTGCATAAGGTTCTCTCCAAATACTTGTGTTAGTTCAACAACCTAAAGTATTTGCAAAGATCATTCAAATATAAAAGGAAAAAAAATCAGCAACAATCACTACATTCCAGGAAAATACAAGGAACATCCAGTCACAATGAAAGAAATACAAACAGAAAGTGTGAAATATGCAATGTTCTCATGAAATTATTACCTAGATCACTGTCATGATAAACTGGAAACATTCATACTTTTGGCAAGACATGTGGATACATTTTCTGTGAAATTTATTCTGGTTAACTGTAGCATAGGTATTGTAAGCCTCTGCAGAATTGTATATCATCATTTCCTATTTTGCTGTAAAAGACACAGGGAAGAGGGTGCCATGTGGTAGCCTAGCGACTGAAGTCCTCGTCTTGCCCATATGGGCACCAGTTCTAATCCCAGCAGCCCGGCTTCCCATCCAGCTGCTTGCCTGCGGCCTGGAAGGCAGTCAAGGACGGCCCAAAGCCTTGGGACCCTGCACCTGTGAAGGAGACCAGGAGGAGGCTCCTGGCTCCGGATCAATACAGCTTCAGTCATTGTGGCCGCTTGGAGAATCAATCAACGGATGGAAGATCTCCCTGTCTCTCCTCCTGTCTGTATTTATCTGATTTTCCAATAAAAATAAATAAATCTAAAAAAAAGACACTGGGGGACCTGCACTTGGCCTGGTGGCTGTCCCTTCTTAGGACATGTGCAGGTCACAGTGCTGTGTCTGGGTTTGAATCTCTGCTCTGTCCCAAGTCTGCCTTTCTGCAAGGCGCATCCTGGTTCCGGTAGCTGGCTCCCTGCCTCCTGCAAGGAAGGCCTGCGCTGAGCTGCCAGCTCCTAGCTCTGGCCTAGGAAACACACAGCCATTGTGAACGGCCAGAATGAACCAGCACAAGACTGTCTCTGACCTTCAAATTAAGCAAAACTAAGATACCAACATTATTTGCTTATCAATAAGTAGTAAAGGCTAAACAGATGATGCTCTGAAAAATGCTGGGCACCAGTGCTTCTATGTAATGTTCAGTTACTTTAAAAGCAAAACTTTGTAGGCAGCAGCTATCTACAAAGACACAGGTTCCGAAAGATAATATGGGACAAAAAGTGGTGATTGAGTACTATTTAATTTTTCAAAATTTTCAAACTATTTCACTGTTATATAAAGTAAGAAACAGGAAAAATGTTCTCTGAACCACAGCAAGCCTGAGGCAGTGGCCATGAATTTTGACTGCATGGTTAACTCACAGATAGTAGTCATTGGGGAAAGAAAAAAGCATGGAAATACTTCTCTCAGCATTCAGAAACAACGAGGCGTTAATTTGAGGCACTGTTGATGTCATCAGGAGATCTTAAACACTGGCAGTGCTCACTTGTCTTGAGCTGAGGTTCCTTTCTTACCCACGAAGCACACAAGCCTGGAGCGTCACGTGCCTCCCGTCAGTCCTCAATGGACAAAGTGCACAATGGAAAGCTTGAATCAGAGACGCACCGTGACACAGTGCGCCTAGCGGCTGCTCGGGGCGCCTGCACCCCACGCCACAGTGCTGCTCCAGCCCTGCCTCCCAGCAGGCACCCAGTGGTGGCTCTGGTAGTCCTGTCTCCCCCATGGGACACCCAGGAGGAGGAAGACTGGCTCCAGACTTCAGTCTAACACAGCCGTGGTTCCTGCGGGTATCTGGGGTGTGACCCAGAAGATGGCAGTATCTGTGTATTTGTATATGTGTGCCCTTTTCTACTTTGAGAGTAAACAGATTAACTTGAAAAAAGATAAGAAACGAAACAGTGATCAGATTTACAACACCAAAACCACAGGCAAATTTTGGTTCTCTTTTTGTGAGTACTAGTGTTTTTTCTCTTTTTTAGTTTTTTTAATTTTTTATTTATACGCAGGAATGACTTTTATTATTTTCACACTGTTGCAATGATGCGTCTATTCCTATATACATATTTTTCTGTTGATCGAATATCTAAATATGAAACATTACATAACTAACTCCTGAGCATAAACCTGAATCAACTTGAGAATCCACTTTAAATATAAATGCTTTCAATATGAGCGAGCTCATAACGTTCACTGTTGTTACTGAAAGCATCCCAGTTTCAGAACTTGTCCCAAAGTCTTTATGGTTAATAAAGTGAATTTTGTTTAATTAGACACATGATTTTAGATTTACACCAAAGGCATTTCAAGCTAAGCCAGAACCCATACAAGGGGATAGCACTCAATAACGGCCAGCACCCACGAAAACCCACCCGCTGCCTCCCCTCACCATTGGGGCAGAGGGCTCCACGGCCTCGCTGCCAGGCCCCACGACACTCCCAAGAACACTCCTGCTACCTGGCTGTCTTTAAAAGCTGAACTCACAAGGGCAGACACTGCTTCTCTGGTACAATCTGTACTCGAACCAAAATGCAACAATTCACACGTGTTCTACAGGCACCCATTAATAACAATTAGCAGAGACACTGAAAGCGGAGCTGGCCAAGTGAAGCTGCCGACCAAACCAACCAAACCAAATGACACTGCTGGGCTGACTGCTAATCCTGGGCTCCCGGCGAGGATGAGGAGCCTCGGGAAGACGGCCATGTGATTTACAGCCCTTCACTCGCACGGCTGCACTCACTAAGTGCTTGCGCTACTTCTAACAGGCAGCTGCTCTTTTGATTAGAGTGCAAGCACAGTCTGGAGTCAAGGCTCCGGCCCAGGCTGGTTTTCAGTTTGCACCAAGTCCCTTATTCTCGACAACTTTCACCATCCTTGTTGACCAAGCAGGGTAACGGTGATACCAACACAACAGAGTCCTGCTAAGAATTCAGCGAGGACAGCCTGCTTGGTACAATGGGACATGTGCATGCAGTCAGTGCCACCTAGGTCTTCATTCTGGCAGCTGCAGAATTTCTGACTGAAACTAAGTACGTGGCCCCATTCTATGTTCACCACCTCTAACTACACAGACACACACATGCAGGGAACTGGGACAGTCTCTGGCCAGCAGCCAGCAGATGCCACTGCTGCTACATGGACCCATTCTGGCTGGAACCTGCAGATGCAACTGGCCCCTGGCTCAGTGCAATGATGAGCTGAGTTTGCTCGCAGTTCAGCGCTAGCTCAGTCCTGCCCAAAGTCGGCCTGCCTACACAAAACGGCGCCCAATGCAGCTCTGGTGGGAGTCAAGTCTGTGAAACCATCCTGTCCCAAACTGCCTTAAAACCAGTGCTTGGTCTCTTTCCTGGTCGAATCCAGCCAATCAGCAGGATGGGCGGTTCTTTGGATTCACGTGCTGGCCTCCGGCGAACCCCCCTTCCACCTGGCCGCCGGAGCGCCTGCCCAGTGGAATTCAGTTCACCTCTTGCTGACTGCTGCTGGGTTGTCTGCAACACCACACCATCGTCTTTGCTGCTTTCTCACGCCTGTCAGTTTCCAGGTGCCCCTCTGCCATTGGCAGTTCCTCTCCAGGTTTCTAGAATGTGCCATCTCTGCTTCCCCAGGCTAGTGATTCTCCGTCTGTTTAAACATGTCTTTTCCCTATCACACCATCTTGTTTCTCCCTTAGTCTTTAAATGTCACAATTTCCACTTTATGAAAAACTCCTGAACATGCACGCCTGATTTTCTTTCTACTTTCTGTGGCGACCTACCATTTCCTCTGGAATCTGCTTAAACTCTGGGTATTTCCTGTTTACCCCCATCTCTCCTCTTGTCTGGAGTTACGCTGTTTTCAGCAGGGTTTCTTCTTTCCAGTCCCCCCCGCCAGCATTTCCCGATTTCTGTGTCACTTCCACTTTCTCAGCTGTTTCTTCCTTGAGTCTCTTCCCCCTCACCTACATTTTTCTTCTGAGTTCTTCTGTATTTGGTTTGTGCTAATTCGTCAGAGATCCACGTGTTTCTTTCAGGGTTTGTTACTTTTAAATCAAAGGCACAAAGTCCTGCAACAATTTTTGTCTCTTTCGTAGTCATAACGTTTTGCTGCTGCTGCTGTTGTTATATTACTGTCTTGTAAGCTTTTCTGGCTTCTCACCTACACTTGGTCCTTTACGGGAGGTACTTTGTATCAGTTAGTATTGGAACTGTCGAATTTTTCATTACCAGAAATTTGCCAGAGGCGCCCATGGAACAGAGTTCAGACCCATGTTCCAGGCTAACAGCAATTTTTCTCATGATGCAGAATTTTGTTTGTTTGTTGTTTTTCACATCCCCTTGGCCACTGGACATGGGAGCTGTAAAGCCTGCCAAAATGTAAACACCTTTTCCACTGGACTGGAGACAGGATGTCTATTCAGAGTGTGGCCTGTGCCTTCATGTGGTCAGTCCATCTCCATCACAGCTCAGAACCAAACACATGAGGAAAACAAAGCTTACACAACACGCCTCCCATGTGTGTCCCTGGTCTTCAACATTGGGCCACTTTCACCATATATATGTATACGTGTATATAAACACATATATACATATTTATGTATATGTATATATAAATGTGTACTTATATGTGTATATATGTGAGTATATATATATAATCACTTATTTTGAAAGTTATAGGAAGGGTAGAGAAATTGAAATCTTCCATCCACTAGTTCACTCCCCAGATGGCTGAAATTGCCAGCAATAGGTCAGGACAAAGCCAGCAGTTTAACTCTGGTCTCCCAAGTGGATGGCAGGGACCAAAACACTCTAGCAACTTTTCACTGTTTCTCCCAAGCCATTAGTAGGGAGCTGGACAGGAAGTGAAGCAGCTGGGATGTGAACCATCGCCCACAAGGGATGCCAGGTTTCAAGTAGTGGCTCAGGTCGCTAAGCCCCCATATAGACCCTTCCACTGCTGCCTTCCGACTCCAGTCCTGTCCACCTCCATGCCCCAAGTCCACCGGTCTGAGCAGACATATCTCCTTCAGGGAAAACCTGAGGTTTTATAGATATCGTTTCACCAAACACAGTTGTTTACATTTTTTGTTTTACCACTTATCTTGTTGCTTTGCACAATTTGTGGAAAGAAGGGATAATGTGACTTTACCACATTCAAATTAGAAGTCCTAAATTATTTAATTTTCAGATTTAACTATTGCATTTCTTCAAAATTCATGTATTGTATGCTCAGAAATGCAGCTGAAAGTCCTGGAAATGCTAACAGCCATCCACTTTGTGCCTGGCATGGTCCATGCACACATGGTACACGCCCAAAGTCAGCAGCACGTTAGGTGGACCATCTGCATGTCACAAACGTTTGGCAGTACCCAATTTCAATCCAAATCGCTCTGTGGGGTGCAGGAGCTGAACCACACTCCAACAAATCTCCATCTCTCAAAGACCACATTAAAATGTTTACTGTGAAACAAAGTAAACCCTGACTGATTAGCCAAAAGCATTGTGTCTTTGTTTAGGAACTCAAATTCCTTTAGTGTCCAGCAAATACAGTGTACACCACTGCTTCCATCCAGGAGGGAAACTTGTGCACCAGAAATAGTTGCGTGTTACTGAGCGGGGATGGGCTTTGTAAACTATAAGCCACAATGTCCACCATAACACAACCAATATGTTGTTTGGTCTTATCCCTAAGCAACTGGCCAAACACTACTATAAATATGGCTGCCAATGGATTTGACAAAGATTAATGTTGATATATCACCTACCTAAAAAAAAATAAGCTTAGAATAAACATAAATATCAGATGATAATTCAAGTGACAAACAATTTGGAAGCATGATTACAAACCTTCACTTTGGGCAGAAGTAATCACAACTATTTCATACCCATCTCAGGCTTGCTACACACATGGAACATCCAGACACGTGGGACACCTCAAACATGCTGCGGGTCCGTAGCAGCACAAACATATGCTATCATAATTGTCTTTCCAAACAAGGGAAACAGTGCACAAATATCTACTTTTTTCACAGTAATTTGTAAGTTTTTAACAGATACCTTCTAAAGATAACAAAGGCAAGACACAAGCACATTGTATTTTGAGAGAAGACTTGTTAAAGCAACCTATGCTATCAGCAGTGTAATATGGATATGTTACCAATCTCAGAGCTGCAGTGGTATAACAGACTAGGAAACGCCTCTCCTCCATATTTGTGTAACACATTTCCTAATACAGTAGGCATCCACTATTTACTTAAGCATAGCATTATGAACAATTTGTTTCCAAGGTCTGTTACATTAAGATCAATATAGTGATAGTGATTAAATGCTAACAGTTTTTCCCAGAAGAATACCAGCCTGATGATTTGTGAATAAATCTTTCTTTACACAATAGGAGTGTCATGGTCATGTCTTCATCCTCTGAGTGTTATCACTGTTGGAAGATGCCCTTTGATCACTTCAGAGATCTCCACTGGTGAACACAAGTGTGTGCCTGAAGATGTCTCTATTAACACTTAGAGAAATCAAGAATTAAGGACAAGATGTAGGCTTCAGAGATGGACATGGACATAATAGTTAGGAGCCCATTGCTGTCACCCACATCCCATACTAGACCGCCCAGACTGAGTCCAAGCTCTGATCCACATCCCAGCTTCCTATTAATGCGAACCATGACAAGCAGCAAATGATGGGGCTTCAGGAGCTGGGTCCTTGTCACTCAAGTGAAAGATCTATCATGCAGGCATCAATTCCAGTCCTGTCTGCTGCACTTCCAATCCAGCTCCCTGCTTATGGCCTGGCAAAGCCATGGAGGACAGCCAAGTCCTTGGGGCCCAACACCCACATGGGAAACCCAGGAGAAGCTCGTGGTTCCTGGCTTCAGATTAGCTCAGCTCTAGCCACTGTGGCCATTTGGGGAGTGAACCAGCAGAAGACCTCACTATCCTCTGTAAATCTACCTTTCAGATTTTTTTTTTAAGTAGGCCACAGGACACAAACACAGACGGCAGTTGTGGCGCTGTGATGGACTAGCTGCCACCAGCTCATCAGAGCCAGTCGCGGAGGCTCGTCTCCTTATCTGTGAGATTCCAACCAATCAGCTGGAATTGAAATGGACACAGCATGGAAATCCATGTATGTAACAGGTATTTAATAAAAGTGAGCTCCTCCTCCCATGAACCGCCTCCCAGAATGCGCATGGCTCCATTTGTGTTGGCATCAATGTGCATGCCCACTAGCTCCTGGGAGCCAGCCAGGGCTCGGCCACGACATGTGAGAAATGCTTACCAACTTCCTCCTGAGAGACTGTGAGTGACTCCCAAGGACAGTGGGTTTTATTGGGTCACACAATTGGAGAACTGTTTTTCAGCCTCTGATTCCAAAAAGCGTACAATTTAGAAGATAATCATCAACCAAGTCATTACAAGCAGGACTGTGTGAGATAAAAGGTGTGCAAAGCCATGAGAGTTTGGAGAAAGGATGAGTTAGATTGACCAGTGCAGAGTAAGCCGGGTGGTCACATACAGGGTGCTGCAAGGAAAGACAGCCATGGCTCCAATCCTGCTAAGCCTCTCACCGGCCACACAAAAAGCTGTGTAGATCACTGCCAGCTGCACGGCCACCTGTGCAATGCTCGCCTCATCCTCTTTAGACCACACCCTCCCAGGGCTGTGGAGCGGCCTGACAAGTTGATGTCAAGAGGCCAGCACCCAGTGCATGCACATTAATGATGTGAGTTGCCAGTGGGCACAGGACAGTTCCACACAGACTCCACCTCAGTCAAAGCTATGCCATATCAGTGCCCTGCAGAACGCTTATGAGGGCAAACGAACAAAAACAGACTTGCCCCTTCGTTCCAAGGTGCTCAGATACGTGTGAAAGAAATCAAATGAACAGAGTAGACACTTGTATTAGAAAAGCAATAAAAAATGTAGCAACATACTTGACTGCACCATGAATCAAGGTAATGTGATTACTCGTTTCTGGAAGCCTGGGTTGTTTCAGCTTTGAATTCAAAGTGCTGCTTCTTGTTTAAATTTAAGTTCTTAAATTAGAAATAAAAAAGAAATGAAGAAAGACACAGGTCCTTTGGGTGGTTTATTTTTCCAGAACAGGATATTGTATTTCAGTTCTATCTTCTGGCATGCAGTTATGTGAATAGCTCAATGGGCTGGCTTGGATGTCATCCAAACCACAAAGCCAAGAAACGTCTCCTGGGAAGCTCATGACCGGCTGCTCATAAAAATAAGCAACTGTGCCAGAAATCTGCGGGCAGTGTCGACTGGAGGCAACAGATTTAGGGCAACATCAAATCTGTACTCAACTGAAACAACCAGAACAACAGAGTACTCATGGGCATGATGGCTATGAAATCAAACGTATGGATTATGTACCCTGCAATTGCTTCCTTTTTTTTAATACTTTGAACCTTGATTTCCACCCCATTGCCTAGAATATAACAAGAAGCTCATGAAAATATCAGTGTATAGATTTAGATTTGCTGGTAGGAGCAGGTACTTGGCGCAGAGGGCAAGCCACCACTGGGGGAGTCCACACCCCGTTTCAGGCTACCTGGGTTTAAGTCTCAGTCTCACGTTCCACTCCAGCTTCCTGCAGCAACACCTGGGAGTAGCACTTAATGACAAAGGGCTACCACCATGTGGCAGACATGTTGAATCTCAGACCCATGACTCTGGCCGGACTCCGTCTCGGTTGTTGTGGGATTTAAGAATTAACACAGTGAATGGGGAAATTTCTTGTTGTCTGACTCCCTTGTTTCTCTCTGCCTTTCAAAGTAATTAATTAATTAATTAATTGGGCAGGCACTTTGGCGTGGCAGTTTAAAACACCCACACGGCACAGTAACATCCCACATGAGTATCAGTTTGAATACTGGCTGCTCCACTTCCTATCCAGTTTCCAACCAACGCACCTAAAAAAGCAGTGGAAGATGCCCCAAGCACTTGGGTCCCTGCAAGCCACACGGGAGATCAAAACGAAGCTGCCGACTTCATAGACCTGACCACTGCAGCCATCTGGGGAGTGAACCAGCAGAGGGAACATCTCTCAGCAATTCTCCTTCAAATAAATCATTAAAAATACAAAATTAAAGCTAAAGCAGATCCTTATATTTATTCTAAAAATTAAATTAATTGCAATAAGAGAACGTTTTCCATTAAAAATTTTTCCTCAAAATAAGAATGCATTGTTCTGAAGAATTTACTGTGTCCAATCAAAATTTCCATTTTAGTGGGGGGGAATCCCTTAATATTCAAGAGCACACAATGAAATAAAATACTTCATATGGGCCATCATTTAAGTAATTTCTAAATTATATTCATTCCCTAGAGAAGTACTTACAATGTGTTAAAAATGGAAAATGTAAAACTCACATATAAGCTCTATTTGAGAGAAAAAAGTTAAAGGAGAATAGCAAGAAAGCAAATATGCCAAATTGTTAGCAGTGAGACTCTTGGAATCCCACCAATTTTATATTGTCTTTGATACTTATTTACTGTTCCCACATTTTCTCCAAAAAGCCTGAATTGCTTCCATAAACACACACAAGATTCTGAACCTGAAGTATTCGCAAGAGCCACCCTGACCTCCACAGGGACGCTCTCCATCCAGAAAGCACACGCAGGAGGAAGGCGGCCTCTTGAGCAAGAACCTGGCTTATCTGGTGCATGAAGTGCTGCCTGCAACCCCAGTGCCAGGTTCTTCCCAAGCCTGCTTCAAAAGCAGACTGAGAGCAGATAACAGAGTTCGACCTTGCAACTCAGAAAAAAAAACTTGGCGCTAACTTCAGAGTTCATCTCCATGAAGGCAGCCCACTTCCATCGGAGAATGCAATCCTTCACAGTGGCTGTCTACAAGGGGTGCTGAAATCCAGCAAAGGTGTGCAGTAATATCCAGGGGGACAAACTGGTGCTGCCTTATGGCAGCCACTTATAATTCGTGTGCTTTAACACCAATAGAACTAGAAGAGTACACACATGGTAAGTAATGCAATATACGTATGTTACAGGTACAGGTCAATATTCTTATCACTAAGGGTGCCTGACTTCAAGACTTTGAAAATTAGGTAATCTTAGCTAGTAAAAGAAAACGTCTCTAATATTTATTTGAGCAAATACATTTATCTGGAAAAAGGCAACAGATGGTCCCTTTCACTTGGCATTTACAGCAAGCACTTCATAGCCCAAAATATTATTATATTGTATGAAAACATCACATATTCTTTTGACACCATTTCCCACAAAGTGTTCTCCAATGACTCAAATGCATTTGGCTAATGGCCTTCCGCTCAATTTTAATCATAACCAACCCCCTAAAGTCCAAAGCCACACAGTCTAACAGACACCAAAAGTTCAAGTAGACGTTTCAAACTTGCGTTTTAAAGTTTACTACGTGTAGCCTTGTTTGAATTAAAGGACACAATTTCAAAGAATGACAGATTAAAACTTAAATTACTGGGATTACATCTTTCCCTTCTAATTAGTTAGGTCTAGGTTCCTTGACAAACTGATCTACAACTGCCAATATCTGCCATTAAGTGCTGTCTCCACTTCCTAACTGTAAATCCCGGTGTGAGAAACATGAACGGGGCTGGGGAACGCTAATCAGACGGACACAGCGTCATTCCGCCCGGATAACATGAACGGGGCTGGGGAACGCTAATCAGACGGACACAGCGTCATTCCGCCTGGATAACATGAACGGGGCTGGGGAACGCTAATCAGACGGACACAGCGTCATTCCGCCTGGATAACATGAACGGGGCTGGGGAACGCTAATCAGACGGACACAGCGTCATCCCGCCCGGATCCCTGCATGCCGGACACTTCTAATTGTTTTGCATCAAGAAAACGGAGCAAGTGTCCTCTGGTGAGGCGTTCCTGGTGAGGGAAAGGCCGACCCGAGGTGGAAAGCATACTCCCAAGCCAGCCCTGTTCCGCTGATGGACAAAGCACCAACACTTCTCCAGTTGGCACGCTGGTCAGGCCCTTGGCGGGGGTTCTAGAAACTTCTGCCTTCATTTCAAACTTCATTGTCCTTTCTTCCTTCCTGATATTTCCTTTATTCCCAGCTCTCGTTTTTCCTTCTCCTGTGCTTTGCCGTAAGAAGTCATGTTGAAATGCAGCATGACATGACACACTGGCAGTCACAAGTCACGACGGCAGCAGGAGCTCTTAATATTCAGTTCTGTTACTGACTCCGTCCCTGGGTAAGCACCCACTAGTTAGATGTAATTCTCTTGTTTGCTTTGAAAGTTTCTTGATACTTGGGACAGTTCTTTGTTAGACTGCTTCTTTCTCCAAAAACAATGGAAGACTAATATTTTCAAAGTTAGACATTTAAAAAGAAAAACTATAAGGAGTTACATGAAAATCACTATAATCAAAAAATTGAATGTAAAATCAGTAAAAATACAGGAAAAACAGCCAATTAGGATGTCTTCCCTCAATTTCTAATTAAAACTTTTTTAAGGTTTATTTTTATTGGAAAGGCAGATATACAGAGAGGAGGAGAGACAAAGAGGAAGATCTTCCATCTGATGGTTCATTCCCCAAGCAGCCGCAACGGCTAGAGCTGAGCAAATCTAAAGCCAGTAGCCTCTTCCAGGTCTCCCATGCAGGTGCAGGGTCCCAAAGACTTGGGCTGTCCTCCACTGCTTTCCCAGGCCATGAGCAGGGAGCTGGATGGGAAGGGGAGCTACCGGGATTAGAACCAGTGCCCATATCAGATCCCGGTGTGTGCAGTTAGGACTTTAACCACTAAGCTATTATACCAGGCCCTAATTAAAACATTTTAATTTATGACCAAAAAAACTAGAAGAGACAGACATATGCAGCATCAAGTAAGAAAACATAACTGAAAACAAATAGAAAAATGTCCTTTTTTCAAGTATAATTCATGCCACTTTGGAGGAGAAGAGACTCAATAGATAAAGGAAACATCTATTTTAAGCATAATCTACTGAAAAGAGCAGCAACTCCTGGAAAATCTGAGCACTGATCGCCTTCATTTTAATTCAGGAGAACGTCCCAGACGGTCTGGATATTTAGACAAAGATGCGATGGCACGTGGGTTAGACAAAACATATCTATACATATTACCCCGCAGCAACTGAGTATCCATCCAGGAATCCTCATAAGCGCCTTGGTTTCAGTAAGCCATCAAGAAAAACTCCTCAAATTACTCAAAGCCAGTAAGATGGAAATATCAGTGCAGTAAAATTTTTTCAAAACTAGCATCCAGTTAGTGTAGACTTTGTATTTACATTTTTGAAAATGGCGTTGAAGTTAGTGTGAGTACTGGCCTAACCCTGGTCACTGAGTAATAATTATTTTAATTCTTATACTAAATAATCAGAATTTCGCCAGTTTCATACTTTTTCATCCATCAGTAATGTGAGATCACTAACCAAAACAGTCAAAAATCTTAAAAGCAGCAGATACTGTAAGATATCAAGAACGGGGACAGGTCAGGTATATTCCATTCTATCAAGGTACTACTGGAGAACTCTGCCCACCACATCCTTCAGTGGAGCAACTGAGAAGACCCCACAAAGTGGCGGGTCTGGAGGGAGCCACAGTCACACCAGGAGTGACAACAGGCAACCAGGGAACAGCCCTGAGGTCAGGAGGAAGACGACTCAGTCACTGTGTGAAATGAAGACAGCAGGGCCCAGCATAGCAGCCTACTTGAATGCACCGGGATCCCATGGGGCACCAACTCTAACCCTGCAGTCCTGCTTCCCATCCAGCTCCCCGCCTGTGGCCTGGGAAAGCAGTAGAGGACGGCCCAAAGCCTTGGGAACCTGCACCCAAGTGGGAGACCCAGAAGAGGCTCCAGGTTCCTGGCTTTGGATCAGCACAGTACTGGTTGTTGCAGCCACTTGGGTAGTGAACCAACAGATGCAAGATCTTCCTCTGTCTCTCCTCCTCTCTGTAATCTGCCTTTCAATAAAAATAAATAAATCTTAAAAAAAAAAAAGACTGCAGAGCAAGACAGTGAAGGCTTTCTAATGAGGTACAGTGTGATAGAGTGAGTTTACACTGATATTCACAGTACTCAAAGGCACTGGAGGAGATCGACTCTAAGGATGCCACGGCGAGGCCTAGGACAGTCAGAGCACTGACTGGTTGAGCCATTCTGGAAACCAAACCTGCAGACAGGCCAGCCGGGGCAGAGAGGGAGATACTCCAGCCCGTGAGGACGAGGAGGAAACAGGTTTCCAGAAAAGTGCAGAGCAAACAGCAACCGTCCTTATGCTCCCAAGCAGCAGCTGGCCTTGCTGAATGCAGGAGCTGGACAGCCGACCACAGCTGGCACACTGGCCCCGCAGCAACAGAAGACTCAGCAGCCTTAGGGGAGGAACTATGCGTACGCCTGGTTCACCTGTCCTCCAGCCTCTGAGACCTGGACCCAAAACAGCTTATTGTGGCTCCGCACAGAACGTTCATACTAAACACTGTGATGTCACCTCAACTGTGATCACAGGGCTGACGCAGTCACAATTTATGAAATGCGACATGTGCTCAGAAGTACCAGTCTGGGCCAGCAACCTTCAGGATTTTAGAATAAGCCGTCATTCATGATGACCTTGCGTGTACAAGCCTCCGATGTCTCGTGAAATCCTCGGGGACTTCAGTGTGGCCGGTCATCTAGGCCAGCCCTGCACGCCCAAGCCCCATCATCACCCTCACCTTACCACCTCACATGCCCCTTCCTGAGGCTGCTTCTCTGTTTACTGCATCACAGTCACCCCTGATGGTGCTATCTCCCTTCACTTTGCAAATCCACCACCCCAGGATCCCACTACCCTAGCTCTGCACGGCCCCTCCACAGCTGCCCACCACCCCCAGGATCCCACTTCCCCAGCTCTGCACGGCCCCTCCACAGCTGCCCACCGCCCCCAGGATCCCACTTCCCCAGCTCTGCATGGCCCCTCCACAGCTGCCCACCGCCCCCAGGATCCCACTTCCCCAGCTCTGCATGGCCCCTCCATGGCTGCCCACCGCCCCCAGGATCCCACTTCCCCAGCTCTGCATGGCCCCTCCACAGCTGCCCACCACCCCTGGGATCCCAGTACCCTAGCTCTGCATGGCCCCTCCATGGCTGCCCACCACCCCCAGGATCCCAGGGCTTCCCCACTTGACTCCAGGCCCACTCTTCACTGCTGCTCCTGCTACATCATCAGGCACCTTGCACATAACAGTCTCAGAAACATCACTCAATCAACCCAAAAATGCTTTATTCAGATCAATGCACAATTCTCTGATGGTCCACCATGTCCGGCACTATTCAAGACCCTGAAGACAGAACAGTGGTGGTGGGATGCGAAGCAACAACAGCATCCCCTCTGTGTCAGATTCCTGCTGGGATATGAAGAGAGGTCTAAGCCATAGCATCAAGACCGCAACCCCAGACCCCGAGACCCTCAAAATGAACCGTTGCCACTTCCCACTCCACCTGTCTCCTAGCTACCCACAATGTAGACCAAGGGTATACCCAATCCCAGGCACTCACCCTAACGGGACTTCCAAATGCCTGAAGTTCTAACACCTCAGCCGCCTCATCGGGACACTGGTGAGTCACTCGCTGCTTTTTACCCAACATTGACCACCGGCTTTTCCACATTATGTTCCAAACTGCCTAATCCTAATCAGACACAGCTGACATTGGCATACCAAAGCCACAGCTATCTAAAACTTAGTCTGTAAAAAAAATAATAAAATTTAAAAAATAAAACTCAGTCTGTGATGGACACGTTGAAGAGAAAACACTTCGCCTATTTTTCTATATTCACTAACCAGACACACATTAGGAAACAGAGGGATGCATGATACAGAGGATGCTTCAAAGCTGTGAGTTTTGGTTACGGGACTCTGGGCACCTCTTCCCTTCTCGGTGTCACAGCTGAGAGCAGTCCCCTAGCTGCCAACACCAGGCACTCCTTGAACAAGAAAGCTGTCACCTGGCCGTCACGTTGCCTCTGTTGCTCCCAGGGACTGTCCCTAACTTGTTCTGCCAGGACACTCAACCTTCCACCCTGAAAAGAGTCCCATTCCCACAAGCATGCTCCACGTCCCAACCAAAATGAGAAATTTTCCTGGCTAAGACAAAAGAATTTCTCACTTTAATGATTCAGTGCATGAATTCTTGTCTGGATCCTAAGCCTGGGCCCATTCATTACACAGTCTCATGGGTACAATACTGCTAAGGAAAACAAACAAATCAAACAGCTGTAGAATCATATAAAACAGTAAATACTTCTTAGCAAGAACTTCTCGACGGCTGCGAGTCTTAAGTGGCCAGGCTGTGAGCGGCGGCAATGTGGACACAGCAACGGCCAGAAGCCACCCTAAGGTACTACTGTGGGTTACAGTCACAGCCAGGGTCTCACGCCACAGGGAGGGTCATGGGCTCTACTCAGCGTCACAGATTACAAATTACTGTCACGGATGATAGTCATTGTCATAGACCACTGTCCAGGCATTTTTAAAGAACACAAAATGTGCAATATAAATATATGCATTGTATATAAAATGTGTGTGTGTGCGTATGTGTGTGTATCTGCAATGTGGCTAGCCAAAGCTGCTGGCACTGATGCTGAGTTCCAGCCCTCTCTGCTGCTTTTACCACTGAACAGCAAAGCTGCCTCCACAGCAAATAATCTACATAATGCAAACAGTCATTTGTAAAACTCCTGTTCAGACCAATGCCTCCCTCTATCCATCAAGCGCTCCCGAAGCGAGATTTCTAGAGATCACAGCCGAGAAAATGAATCCCTGGAAAAGAATGCTGCTTGCAATCCTACCATTTGCAGTCCTATTAATAACAAAGAGAAGACTAACTGAATGTGCAAACAATCAAAAGACAAATTTTATACAAAGACCTAAACCTCAGAACTTGACAAACCTCTCATAAAACTTAATTATGGTAAAACACCGAAATGCCCTATGCCCTACCACAGTAGGATCTATGGAATAGGACTTAAAGTTAGCTGAGCCATCGTTAGAATGCAGTTCCTCAATGTTAAATAGATAATACATCTGGCGGAACAGCCTACCATTAAACATAAACACATATTAATTTCTTGTTGTACAATGGCTTCAGGCATGTTTTTCTTGCCTGACCAACAAAATCACTCACTTTCTCTCTTTTGGCAAAGAATACAGAATGTTCACCCTCTGTGAACTCTAAATTGTGCAAGTTATTCAATAAATAGCAAGCACAACAATATAATTAAAAAATAACTCCTAGGAAACAAAGAAAGAAAATAAATTTCTTTATTTCTAAGTGAATCTCCAATGGGTAACAAACATCAGTGACACCAAGTTTGTTTTCCACTGACAATGTTGTTATTTGAGAGAGGCGTAAAAGTCAGATTTTCAACTAAACTCAAGTAGGACTTGGAGAAATTTCTCAAAAAGTTCAACTTTGTTTTTATGTTACTAAATTCTCATCTATTGTGTAAACCATTATACATAGGGAAACAGTTGCATGTTCCGTGTTCCCAGCACGACTTTCTATTTTATAGTATACAGATACTCCAGAAAAGCCAGGGGAGAAGCACTGTGGTGCCTCCAGTTAACATGCCCACATCCCATGTCAAAGTGTTGGTTCCGGCCCTGGATCCTCTAACTGATCCAACTTCATGCAAGTTTCTGGGAAGGCAATGGATGACAGCCCAAGAACTTGGATCACTACCACCACATGGAAGACGCAGATGGAGCTCCTGCCCACGGCTTCACCTGGCCCCCCGGCAGCTGCGGGGTGAGACGCAGAGGGAGCTCCTGCCCACGGCTTCATCTGGCCCCCCGGCAGCTGCGGGGTGAACCAGCAGCCAGAAGATCAACAGCTCTGTCTCAGTCTCTCTCTTTCCCTGTCTCCTTTCCTCCATCTCTTCCTTCTTCCTTCCCCCTCTCTCCCTCTGTAGATCCGCCTTTGAAAAAAACATCTTGGAAGAATTTTAGGAGAGAGAATAAATCATTCAATTTAGAGACTTACTGTCATCAGCAATTGATTCAAAAGAAAAGCCAGCAAAATTCTTATTTTAAAGGACGCGATTTAAAGACCTTTCTCACTGTAAAGTTTTCAAGGTCTCTCTTGAAATGAGAGGTTAAATGTGACAGTCTGCATATACATAAGGCCTCTCTTTACTCTTCCGGAATTTAGATTGTCACCAAGGGATTTCAGCAGTGGGTTAAAAACATGACACAAATGTGTAAATGACAGGTAAACCAAACAGCTTTACATACGCTGCTATCAAAACCCTCTAGTTTCTCTGCCACCTTGGAATACGCCTCATATCCTACTTAAGCATCCATTTCTTCTACTTCTCTAAGAGAAGTCTAAACTTGGCTTTGTGGTTCCTTCTGTTCCCGTTTTCAGTGTGGTGTTTCGTTGGTATCGACTCAAGATAAACCAAATAGAGCATAGTAAAATGATGTACCCGATAGCAAATCCAAGGCTCAAGTCAAAATAAAAATCCAGAAGAATCCAGACTCCTGTTACGTGCCATATCAAGACTATTTACACACATAATTGGCAATCTATGCTTACCATCATGGTATACAAAACACCTTACACACTTACTGATTCCACATCATGGGAGTCATGACACTGGAATACAGCGCCACCTGCTGGCCCCCTCGGACCCATGTGCTCAATCACGGGTAGGCGGGCTGGCTAGCAGGCTGAACTCCACACTGACCCAAGAACGAGGTGAAGCCTTCACGGCTAGTATGCTCTAAGAGAACAAGTAGGGTTCCATTTTTTGCTTAAAAATTTCTATAAGCCAAATGTGATGGGAAGCACTGTTACTGTGCTGCTTCTCTTCAAAACAATGCCACTTCAGCCTGTCCCTCCTTGCCTTAAATGATCAAAGAAGCATTAAGGGACGTCAACAGAACCAGCTCATGTTTTCACATGTTCATTAGGCAGTGAGATGAAATCTCAAATTTAACTTACTCTCTTCCCACATACCCAATTTCCCATCTTAGTGAGGAAACCAAAATGACATATGCATATATCCATTGTTCATTCATTCACAAATATAACCGGACCAGCTACAGGAGTCCAGCCCTGCCTTAGCTTCGGGACAGCAGAAGTGAACACACAGAGCTTGCAGAACAGTGCGGAAAGCAAAGCGGAGTGAGTGTTTATGCAAGCCGTCGCCATCACTTCACTAAGACACAGTGAAGTCGCCAGGAAATGCTCTCACAAGCAAAACATGGGCAGCTGAATTCCCACACGCTCAGAGACGCTCACAATAGCCGTCTATGCAAAAATCCAATCCTGTGACTTTGGAAATTACAGGCCCCACACTTCCTCACTTCCATAAACAGAGAGTCAGGTCTTATTCCCATTATGCTGATCACACTGTCGGAGACAGAAGGGAAAGCCACACGGATATGCGAGCCATGTAATCAGCAGGATCAGGATAATTAACAAGGAAGCACACAGAACTAGTCTAGAATCAAGACAGCGGAACAGGGTAAGGACACATTGAAACAAACGGAGAATCATTAGCCAGGGTGACGCCAAGAGGGCACATTCCAGGAACTAGGAGGACAGGCCGATGCCAGAGGGGCACCTGGAGACTGACAGACATGGGAAAGCAGCGGGCACAGCAGTGTGGTGTTGCAGTGACTGATACTCCAGTGGCAATCAGCAGCCAGAACTCCACCACAGCCAGGTGGGAAGCAGAGTTCATCTGGAGCGCAGCAGGTGAACCCAGACAAGGGACCGCTCGTCCTGATATCTGTTTGATTCGACCAGGAGCAGGGACAGAGCAGCAGATCCCAAGCAGGCAGTGCGGGAACAGGGCGGCTGTCACAGCGTTTCAGTGGACTGTGCTTGCACTACCCTGGCAGCAAACGCATTTCTGCCTCGGTGCCTTCACCGAGGACCACCCTGCAAAGCAACAGAAGCCTCAGAGTTTAACTGAGGAAAACATCAAGGAATGGGAGATACAGAAGTCAGGAAACTCATTGTAAGCTTATTATCAACAATGAGAAACACGTACAGGAGTTCAAGGAATTTAAGAAATACGTCATATGTCACGCAGGAAATAGCAACACTGATACAAAATCAAGCTGAAGGATGCAATAAAGCAAATTAAAAATCCTGTGGAGAGTCTCCAAATAGAATGAGTGAGGCGGAAGAAAGAATCTCAGAATTGGAAGATGTTTCCTGTCACAATGGGGAATCAATCAAAAAGCTGAAAGCAGAGCTGGGTCAAACTAAAAAAAGAAAATTCAAGACTTAAGGGACACTATTAAAAGGCCAAATATAAGAGTTAAGGGAGTTCCAGAAGCTCCAGAAAGAGAAGGTGGATTTTTAAAATGTATTCAATGAAATAATAAAGGAAAATTTCCCTAATCTGGGGAAAAGAATTGGGAAACAACACCCAGGAGGGGCGCAGAAGTCCCAACAAGGCTGACCAAAAGCAATCTTCACCACGACACAAGATAATCAGGTTCTTTTCAATCGAACATAAGGAAAAGAACCTTAAATGTGCACGTGAAAAAAATCAATGACATATGGAGAATGGCAATGAGACTCACAGGAGACTCGAGAGGCCATAAGAGAATGGAGTGACATATTCCAGATTCTCAAAGCAAAAAATTGTCAGCCCAGGATAATGCACCCAGCAGAACTCTCTTTTGTCTTTGAAAATGAAATAAAATTCTTGACCGCAATGAAGAAAAGCTCAAAGAATATGCCTCTTGTAAACCTGCCCTACAAATGATATGCAAATATGTTCCATTGATAGGGTAAGGGAACAGCACCCACCAAAACCAAAGGCAAATGTGAAGAACGTCCCAGTAAGATAACAGAAGACTATGAACAACCCATTGCGAAGATGACAGGACCAAGTTACCATCTATTCATATTAACCCTGAATGTAAATGGCTTAAACCCATCAATCAAATGTCAGATTAGTAGACTGGATTAAAATAATTAACCCATTTGTTTCCTACAGAAGACATATCTCACCCTCAAAGATAAGCAGAAACTATATCTCATGAATTTTGAGGCTTTTCATTGTTTCAAAAAAAAAGGTTTTTTTTTTTTTTTCAAATTCTCCCTTGACTCCTAGGTCATACAGTAGCATCATTTTCTTTAAGAAGGTTCTTGATTTTCTTTTGCATTTCTTCAGCGACACATTAGTCATTCAGTAGCATGTTATTTAACTTCATAGCATTGTAAATTTCTATTTTTCTTCCTGTTGTTGATTATGTATTGTGGCTCTTCATTGAAGGGGATGTATAGTAACTGTGTAATGGAGACTATCATATCCAGATGGGAGGATACAATGCAGTATCCATCTCTACTTCCAGACAAAGATGGATTCCCAGTGAACTGTTAAATCTATCTTGACAATAGGATGCTGGACTCTGCCATTGTCCATGTCCACAGTGATGGACTTACGTTGTTTATGGAGAACTATACTATCACAATAATACACGGTAAATCAGTGTTGGGAGGAGAGGACTGTGAAAGGGGTAAATCCCAGAGCCTATGGAACTGTATCATAAAATACTAACGGGAAAATATATTAAGGGAAGCTGGGTGTGCTTCACTAATTGTGACAAATATACAAATATGACATGTTAATATGAGAAGTAGGAGAAAGGATATAGGGAAACTGTTTAACTAGCCTACAAGTTTTGTTTTCAAAACTTAAAACTTCCCAAAAATACATTTTAATTCAACAATAAGTGCATACTATGTATTAAAAAACAAAGATTTAGCTTGCCAACAGTCTTTCAATACTTTGTCTCACTTACAATTATCCCATTATTACCTTATGTTCACTTGAGTGTTTCCCAAATCTAGCATCTGTGATCAATACTGATCTTTACAAAGCAGGTTTCATCAATACAAAATAAATAATACTTAACATGTTCCCCTCTCAGATTTCCAATGTTTTGTGTTGTGTAAGAAGGTTAGCTCGCAAATGTGAAAAAGTTAAAAGTATTTCTAGTAGAAAATCTAATTTTCTTGGAGACACATACGACAATCCAGACTTTTGGTTGAAGAAGTAATTGCAATTAGCCAACATAGTATTTATCTGCCCATTCCAATTGTCTTAATAAGACAGTACCCATTTTTCGGCGTGCGCTGCCCTAAGCATGTGCATGCAGATGGGTGTGGGGGATGTTGTGTGCGTTTCTCAGAGCCAGCACTGTAGTTAGCAGGTAAAGCCATTCATGATGCTGGTTTCCAATCTCAGCAATACTAGTTCATATCCCGGCTGCTCCACTTCCAATCCAACTCCTTGCTGATAGCCTGAGAAAGCAGTGAAAAATGCTTCAAGTTACTTGGGTCACTGCCACGCATGTGAGACCTGGAGGAAAGCTCCTGGCTCTGTCTGGCTCACCACTGTTGTTGTGGTCATTTGGGCAGTGAACCAGTAGATGGAAAACCTCTCTCCCCCTTGCAGTCTGTAAGCCTGACTTGCTAAGTAACCAGCTAGTTAGCTGTTTCCTCAAAATGTAATGAGATCACTCTTTATTCCTGATATAAAGACGTGGAAACGAAACAAACAGACGAGATCCACAAATAAACTCCTAGATACACACAAAACAATGACACTCGTGACAACCGAAGAACACTCCATGACAAGCCTCCCTTGTCTGAGAGACTGGGGTGGGGGTGGGCATTTGGATAAGCAAATGCAGATGTTGAGGGGAAATGTTTAAATTCGACACTGCCCTTTGCCAACAGACTTGCCAAATGTTTTCCATAAGCAATGTTGAAATGTCTGAACATTTTTTGTAAAACCACCACCCAGATGAACTTTCACAGATGGAATTTGCCAATTTCCTAATAATGAGGTTAAATAGTTGATATTTCTGAGCTGTATTTCTCTGTACCAATTTTATTCCCATATACAAGCGTTAACAACAATGAATGATCTTCCCTGTGCACATCTGAGCACATACACATGAGGGCTGATGCTACCCAACTGTCACTGCGAGGCCTCTGTTACACCTGTGCATAAGCTCTCGCTAGACGGAAGCAGCTCACTGGACTACACGGAAATGAGGGGCCGTCTATGCAAGTACATGCAAAAATGCCTGCAAGTGTGCACTCACTGTCAGATCAGAAGAAAATCACTCCTCTAACAGAATATGGGTAGAGTTTGTTTTATATTTGAGTTTCACCTTCAGTCATTATTGTGACATCTATGAATCTCTGAGCCATCAAAAAAACTATTTTTTCAATTATCAATTGTCACTGATAGTATGCCTCACCTTTCTCTTCTCAAACTCTGTGCAAACTACAGTTATGCAGACCTTTAAGAGCTTAAATTTAGGGCCCAGCGCGGTAGCCTAGCGGCTAAAGTCCTGGCAGTCCTGCTTCCCATCCAACTCCCTGCTTGTGGCCTGGGAAGGCAGTGGAGGTCGGCCCAAAGCCTGGGACCCTGCACCAGGATGGGAGACCTGGAAGAAGCTCCTAGCACAGATCAACTAAGTTCCAGCTGTTGCAGCCACTTGAGGAGTGAATCAGCAGACGGAAAATCTTCCTGTCTCTCCTCCTCTCTGCATTTCTGACTTTCCAATAAAAATAAATAAATCTTTAAAAGAAAGAGCTTAAATTTAGCTATAATACAGCTTCCCATGGAAACAACAAACCTCAGCCATCAATGGACAATCTCCCAGATGAAAGGAACCAAGTTTAATCACATAATCACAGAGCCTGTCTGCGGCTAACTTCATGCAGTAGTGTGAGCCTGTCTGCGGCTAACTTCATGCAGTAGTGTGAGCAAGACTGCAATGACACCAAGTGCCAAGAGATCACTCTGGGGGCTGGAGCTGCAACACAGAGTGTTATGCCACCACCTGGGACACTGCTCCAGGTCCCAGCTGCTCCACTTCCAAATCAGCTTCCCCCAAAGGCACCTGGAGGTTAGCAGAGGACGATGACTCGGGTGCCTGGGCCCCACCGTTCACACACAGGAGACCTGAGCACAGCCTGGCCCAGCCCTGGCTGCTGTGCCCACTGGGGAGTAAGCCAGCAGATGGAACATCCATCTCTCTCTCTCTCTCTCTCATCCTCTTTGGAACTCTGCCTTTCAAGTAAAATAAGCAAATCTTTTAAAAACAAAAGTGATTATTTTGCTATTACCAATAAACCTGGAAAAGAAACAAACTATCAATCATGAGCTTGCATCTTCAAGTTTTTCTATTTCCTCACCATCAACATCCTCACTAAAGACGAGCAGCAGCCAGCAGCAGACACATCCCAGCACACAGATCGAACAGCATTACCAAGGACAGAAAGCAGAGCATGAGCATGGCCTACACTCTGCATCGACAGTCTGGAGTCTCCGGTGGGCAGTGGTAGGAGAGGCTGCTGATTCAAAACGCACCTCAGGTGTTCGAGTCATGAGTAGCCAACCATAATTCGCCAAATCCGGCAGGTGCATTGGGAATTGAAACTCTTCCGTAGGACTTCAGTACCAGCTGATGCCGGAGCTATCTATATAAAAACCAGGCGAAGACCCTGCTTGCTGTTGCCCCCAGAAGTGCCAGCTGTGCAGGGCTAAGCATGCCCATTCCTAGCATTGTTCCTACCTGGATCACACAACACTGCATCCAGAATGCACACGAGAAATTTCAGGAATATTGATTATACACAATAACACGATTCTGTATATTGTCTAAGAATTTCTAGTAATTTGTACATATGATTGAATGTGTTTGTGTATATAATACTATACCATACCACACGTAATGCCTAAGAATTTCTGCTGAAACACACAAGGGTATTTTGAAAGTTGACAGGAGGGCTGGTGCTGTGCTGGTTCAAGTACCAGCTGCTCCATCTTCCACGATCCAGTTCCCTGCTAATGCCAGGGCGAGCAGCAGCAGGTGACCAAGGGCCTAGGACCCTGCACCCTTGTGGGACCCTTGGAGAAGAGACCCAGACCCCTGGTTCGGCTAGTGCAGTCCTAGCCACTCCCATCCGGGGACTAAATCAGCAGGTGGAAGATCAGTGACTGTCTCTCACTGTTTCTCCATATATATATGCCTTTCAAATAAATACTTTTTAAAGATTTATTTATTTTTATTGGAAAATCAGATAAACGGAGAGGAAAAGAGAGAGGAAGACCTTGCGTCCACTGATCCAAGCGACCGCAATGGCCAGAGCTCAGCTGATCTGAAGTCAGGAGCCAGGAACCTCCCCTGGGTCTCCCACGCAGATGCAAGCCCCAAGGCATTGGGCCGTCCTCGACTGCTTTCCTAGGACAATGGCAGGGAGCTGGACGAAAAGTGGGGCTGCCAGGATTAGAACCGGCACCCATATGGGATCCCGGCGTGTGCAAGGTGAGGACTTTAGTTGCTAGGCTACCGCACTGGGCCCTCAAATAATTTTTTTAATTCATGAAAAAAGGAATTAAAGTACAATTTAAAATCCATGCGCAGTTTTTTTTGTTATAAAACACAATTCCTTGAGTTTTGTAAAGTTCCTTTATGTTTAATCACATGGATATATGAACACAGTGACTATAAATGGAATAAAGAATTTTACTAATAATGAGCAGGTCAAAATGGAATGTTTTAAGGTGAACTTCAAGCTTACTAATTGAGTCATCGGCTAAGCTGTCTGCATTCCACATCAGAGTACCTGACTGGGGCACCGAGTCAGGCTCCCAACGGCAGCTTCCCATTAACACAGAGCCTGGGAGTCGGCAGCAATGGCTCCACTCACTGGCTTCCTGCCACCCATCTGGGAGATCTGGCCTGAGTTCCAAGCTCCTAGCTTCAGTCCCAGCCCATCAGGGCATTTTGGAAGAGAAAACTGCCAGTTTGTTTTCCAGAAAACAATGTCTATAAAATGGGGCTATTACTATGGTGAAGAGAAACCTTTGGTGTCTGGCTCGTGTTCAGACAGATGCTAAGAATGCCAGATGTTGACAAAGTGCTCGTCTGTCTGCGCCGCTTCAAGGTCAAACGCCCAAAACGCAAGTGCCCCTCCAGTCCTCGGATCACAGCGAGGTGGCGCAGAGACCTCGGACGAGCGGGCTGGTCTAAATTACTAGCTCTCCATTCCAAACAGCTAATCCATTACATACTGCCTATTGCATTTCCCTTCTGAATCCCGCGGACTCCTCCGAGTTGCCCAAAGACACATGTTAGAAGCCATCACATCATTGACAATGAGAGAAGGAAACACGGGCCTGCCGGACCTTTCGGATTCCTCACGTGCCTGGGAACGCACTGTCAAGCAGCACCCTTTACACATTTAACCAGTTCACAAACACCAGCACATGAGGCGAGCTGCAGGGCTAGGCTTCTCACTCAGGTACAATCCTGCATGTAGCACCACAGCCCATCACAAGATGTAACGGATAGGCTGTGACAAAACCTGTAATGACCAACCAGACAACACATGCTCACTGCTCACCCACACAGACACTGGAAAGAAAGACTTTGGGGTTTCATAAAGTGACTCCTCAATTAGTTTATTATTTTGATGTTTAATACAAAGTAAAGCCTGGTCTCTGTGTCCAAACATTAGATCAGATTTCTATAGCATAACATTTTTTAAGGGGCATAGCCAACATAATAATGTTTCTAACATATTTACTTTTTTCAGAAAATGAGTAAAGCTAGGTCACTGGATTTCTGATCGCCTCTGCTTTAAACTGCAAACACAAAAGTCTTCTTGCCACAGGATCCAACACACAGATCACAAAGTCACAAACATGAAGAAAGCGACAGCACAGAGGAATGCAGGGCTCACTCCCACAAACTCTAGCAGCACTAGATGGCTCAGTTTACCCCTCACACCGAGTCGGCCAAGGGCAGCCTTTTGGCCGCAAAGTCCGGCTTTCCAAAGTGTGTGGGGATGAGCAGTGCGCATGTGTGCATGTGTGCACGTTGAGCACGCATGCAAATCCGTGCAGTGTCTGTGTGCACCTCAGGGGACTACGGAAAGTTCATGGAGACACAGGTGTCTGGCACAAGCTGGTAAAGCCTCAGCCAGGGATGCCCACGGCCCACTACAGGGCCTAGGTCAAGTTCTGGCTTCTGCTCCGGCTTCTCGGGGTGTGCGCCCTTGGGAGCCTACCAGTGATGATTCAAGTACTTGGGTTCCTGCTATCCACATGAGACACAGAACTGAGTTTCCGTTTTAATTTATTTATTTTTAAATAGAATAAATTAAATTTCAGAGGATCTTCCACCCGCTGGTTCATTTCCCAGAGCTTACCCAGGTCACAGGGCTTCTTCCAGGTGTCTCAAGCGGGTCACTGCTTCCCCAGGCACATTAGCAGGGAGCTGGATCAAAAGCCGGGCAGCAGGGACCCAGACCTATGCCTGCATGCGATGCCGGCATCAAAGGCAGATGCATTATCTGCTAACACCTCTAGAATTCAATGTTTGATTCTTGGCCTCAGCCCGGCACCAGCTTGGCTGTTGAAAGCATTTTGGAAGGGAACCAAAGTACGCAGAAGTCTTCATTTTTCTGTGTATTTCTGTCTGTCTCACCTATCTTTCAAATAATTTTTTAAAAGTTTAAAATTTTGATACAAAAAACTTAGGTCCATCCACAGTCCTGCACAGCATCCATTTTCTGAGAAATGTTTTGAAGCCCTCTCCAAGTTAGGTGAGCACATATAAATATGTTCATGTGTTTGTGGTATGCAGGTGAGCATTCGAGCTCACTCCCCTCGACTGGGCTCTGTCCGCACGTTCTGCGAGCTACCTGCTGAAGGCAAAACAGCTCAGCAGAGCTGCGCTATTCCATGCAATTATCAGGAACAGGAGCAGCAAGACAAAACCCCTCTGAGCTGACTCTCCAGTGCCAAATGCAACCCATCTCTGCAAGCACTAGGCCTTCCTCAGGAGGAAACAATCACCCTGAAATGGTAAGTTTCGGATCATTCAGGGGTTTTAAGTTCTTTGGTAGTAGAAATAAGGATTTTATTTCCACAGAAAACCTATTATGTATGGACTTCAATACAATGAGCTCCAACCTTTAACCTTTTTACTCATTACTACTGCAATCATAAATTCCTGTAAAATTAAAGCGACTTCAAAATCAAAGACATAACTTTTAAGTATTTTCATCATTGAGGAAAAACTCCAATGTTTCCACTGCTGAAATGTCAAGGGAAAAAATTACAAGACAGGAAATGAGAGAGAGAAAACTCTCCCAACAAGGCTATTCCAGGCATGGCAGAGTCCTGCACACATCACAGCACAGACAATCCGACGGTGCGGGAACACAGTGAGCACCACCCAGCTGTGCTGGGAAGACCAGCTCAGCACAAACCTGGACCGTACGAAACATTCAATTTTCAAATTAAAAAATAAAAGGGCTCTAAGAAGGAAGCCAGGTTGTGAAAACAAAGGAAGCAGGAAGCAATGTCGGCACGCTGGGGGATGCTGTTGGGTGGGACAGCACCTGCTGGAGCAGTACAAACCTGAGGCAGGTCCTGAGGTCGGCCCGGGAATGGGGACCCTGGAGTCAGATGCTCAAACCCCGGGACATGACCCAGGGCTCCCACATGGCAGAATCCAACGATCTGAGCGGAAACCACTGCTTCTCTAGCTCTGCAGTTACACTCTGTCTAAGCGTTATTATGTAATAATAAAGTATTTGCAATTTCCGAAGGGAAAATATTTAAATTTTTCAGCCTCTCTACTTGAAAGTTAGAATTGGGAATGCAAAACTGTCACTTGCCTCTATTTTTTAGGTTGGAATGTCAATTAAAAGACACTTTGGAGGAAATATAACACAAAACAACACAAATACTACAACAAATGAAAAATATTTATGTCTTCAGAATTTTTAAAAAAAAAAAGTGATTCTATTTCACATGTTCCCAGTCTAGGTTAGCAAGCGAAGCTTCAATAAAATCATTGTAAATTTCAGGAAAATCTGCCATCAGAATCATACTTTCTCCACTAAAACCCTAATTAAGAGACATCAGGTCCAGAATTCCTTCCAAATTCTTACATCACCCATTTCCTAACTAAACCATCACAAGCCAATAGGGAAATAGTATAACTCGTAAGGAAAAAAAGTCAACAGGCATTACTTCAATAGCAGGGATCTGCAGCCAGCCTGACATTCTAACCTCCTGTAAAGTTGAAAGAGGCAGGATTAGGGAGACTGCAACAAAGGAATTCTACATTCAGGACAGGAAGCAATTAAGACATAAATAAGAATTTCTGCAGTCAGGTCAAAGCAAGGACACATTTAAGACCTACCCTAAGGTAGGAAGAACAGACACAACGATTTGAAAGTGGTGACAAGAACTGGTTGGCACTAACAGAGCCCATCTTGGCAGCACAGAAAAGCCTTAGGTTCAAATTCTAAAACCCACAAACATTGTAATATTTATCAGGACCCCTGGCCGGAGTCACACCTGACATTTTGCAGGAGGTAAAGTTGTACTTAGTTTGAAGTAAACCAGGCGTTCTTTCACTTTAGTCAATGAAGTGCTCTCAAGATATTTGAAAGGAGAAAAAAAGATACTGCAGTTAGAATAACAAGCATTGCAGAAGTCTGTCAAGCAACACAGGACGTCAGCTGGACAAACCAGCCAAGATGGCGTGGCCACCACACACAAGACAGTCATGTGTCAGGAAGCAGACACACAAGTTAAAGGGCTGTTAGCATTGTTTGTGACACTCCACGGTAATCACTGGGTGACTACTTGGGAATTATCACATTTAATCTGGATTAAAAGCCTACTATAAAAGCACAGAGTATACGCAAGGCATTTGTTCAGCTTTCTCTCTCAATTTTTTTCAGGAAAATAAAATCAGTGGCTTGCAAACTCTTTGGGACCTCTTAGAGGCCTGGAGAGAATGAATAAAAATTACCTCCTTTCCATACCATCTACACATGTGAGGCTCTATGGGGAATATTTCAGAATATTACAAAGACAACTGATTCTTGCTGACAGATAACTGAAAGAGCCAAGAAGAATCCCGAGGACAATCAAGTGACAGCCAAGAGGCGGGGACGAACGCTGGCGGGATTCTGGAATCTTGGATTATGAAGGAAACCTGGACACAACCTCTTCCCTTCGGAGACAGCTGAAGGTTTCCCTACCTAACTTTACACAAACTACTATGAGGGACTAGGACAGCTTAACAGAAACAAAGAAAATGCTGGCATAAATAGCTCTGACATGTAAGGAAAGTTACCAACAACTAGAACCTAACTGACCTTCAGTTCTCTGGTCCCTCCCAAGCACTAACTAGTCAGAAGCACTTTTTCTGCTTTGGTCTTCTTCCTGCCTGTTTTTTAAATGTTGGACAGACACCATTTGTTCTAGAGATCTGCTTTTCAATCCCATTTTATTCTCTCACCACAAATCTGTCAGGAAGATAAAACTGCCTGGAGGAATAAAAAAAGTGCTATTGAAAAGGAAAAATAAGTGACTCTTTCAGCGTGAATGACCATTGGTACTAAGGCCCACAAGTGAGCGTTCATCACTGCCTCTCTGGACACAAGCTACCATGGCGGGTGGTGGTAACAAAAGTGCAACTATAAACACGTGTGTAAGTGCATGGTGTGCGCGAAGATTAAGTTTGAAGACATCTCTTTTCTTTCTTATCCTGCCATATTTACTCATCAAAGTCATTTCCGCCTTATTTTCTTGGTTCTGCTATTCAATAAAAAGGCCAGCCTTCCCCACACAGTTCCTTTAGAGAGCAGCCAAGGACACCAAAAAACTGACTTTCCTCCTCTGAGGGCTGGAGCAGACAGCAACCAGATTCCAGCAGCCAGAGGCAAACACTCAAAAACAGCAACTTGAATCATGCTACATAGCAGACGCCTTCCATGCTGCACCATTGTCCCTGGGCCGCACAAGCATCCATCTAACCTTCTTCTTTCCCATCAGCTTGTAAGTATCTCAAATTCCTCCAGTTAAGAAGCACCAAAACATGAAAACACCTCTCCACCCCCTTCATTCTCCACTACTGTGTATCTCTCCACAGACAAAAGGCTGGTCCTCCCATCATTTCTGCTGAAGCCTTGGTTGCAGTCAAATCTGTCTTCCATCAATTCTTCCCCCAGACAGCTCTGAGCCAGGTCACTGGAGGCCTTGATGGCACTTGTATCTCAAACAGGCACTTCTCCATCACCAGCTGGCACCCTCTCTCAACAGCACTGGGTACTTCCAATCTTGGGTGAGTGATCCAACACTGTCCTGCTCCTCCCTCCCCCTATTATCACCGACTCTGAGTCTCTCGGTTACAGATTCACTCTACCTTAGCAGGTCAATCCTATGCCATGTTACATAACTTCCCTGTAGGTGACCTTGTCCCTGCCATTGGCTTCAGTTACAGCTTCAGCAACAGTAACTCACAGGTGTGCATCCCTCATCCAAGGCGGCTTCCCCATGATCTCATGTATCACGGCGTTTAGTCTTTTTCACCAAAACATTTCTAAATCATCTATGGCTCAATATATTACATGGAAAGCCTAAGATTTTCTCTTTACCTTTCAACTTAGTTCTCTTCTACTCTTTGCAGAGAACCAGTCTGTGTCTGTTCAATTGCACAACACACACACTGAGAAGATACCACAACTGGCACCACCCCTAGTCACACACGTCCCAACCCCAAACCATCAACTTCTACCCTTTCTACCCAGTCAACAGATCGGGAAATCTTTCTACACGTCATCTCCTCACCCACAACCCTAGCCCAAGATCTTGGTATCCTTCATCTCTTAAAAGACTGGGACTAGACCTAACTGTTGAGAGTCTGCGCCATTCCTCAAAGGTACCAAAGTGCTTTTCTCTGAGATGTACGCATGATTACATCATCAACCAATTACAGCCCAGCCCAATGACCTTCCACTGCTATTAGGACAGAGCTGAAACTCCTCAACACTATCAAGTCCTACCCGTCCTGGTTTCTTCCTCCTGCTCCCACAATCCCCAGTTCCGTCCACACCTCTGAGCTTCACTGTCATACTCCTTGGGACCCCCTCTTTACTCCTTTCCCTGGAATTACCCTTCTTTCCTTTGGCTAATTTCTCTTTGTCCTTGGCATTTAGTCCAACCTTCACTCTCTTGGGAAGTCTTGACTGAATCTCCCAACTAGTTCATACTCCCTAAGTGGCATTTCATATTTTCAACTGCTTAATTTGACTATTTAATCAATTTCTGTCTCTCCACAACACTGTCTGCCAAGGGGGGGAAGGGACTGCATCTGTTTTTGTTTTTCGGGGATTTGAGAGCCAAGCAAGTACTTCGCATGGTGCAGAAGCTCAGTATTTGCTGAATAAAGGAGCCAATGACCAAACCAGAAACTCAGAGAACCACAGAACCACCTGCAGTTGTGAGGATGTGCATGAAAGAAATGAAGAAACGACGTGTCCAGGCACTGGGGCTGTTATTTTTCTAGAACATTTATATTTCTTAGCACACAAATAATAACATCTTAACCAATTGACTTTTTTTCTGTTTCAACACTCATCACTAATGTGAATCACTCTGAATCATTAACCAAACCCTAACTATGCAAGTGTTATGCAGTAACCGCATACAGTTTTCTTCTGGGAAGGGGTTTGTTGTTGTATTCAATTTGACTCCAAGGGTGCTAAGGTGGGGGAGGGGGCAAGTGTCTCCTATATGTTAAGTGTGCCTGTTGGCTTTGATGTTTTGTTTTAAATGTACTCAAGACAGCTCATTTTTTATTTTTGCAATCTTTTAAAAAGTGACAAAACTTAGAGAAATGGCCCAAGTGAAAATACTTTCCTGATACAATTACTAAAAAGCATGGTTTATTTTCTTAGTTGCTTCATTATTTGTTTTTTGAAAGACAGACATTCTACAAAACTTGAAGAGACATTATCAGAAATATGTGTCTCAAACGAATACAGCCTAACATCACACTTAATTTAGTAACAAGCCCATAATTCCTCTCTGATGTAACAATATACAAATAGTGAGAAATTCAAAAATCGGATGTGGCTAATTCAAAAGCTTTAGTCATGAACATTCTACTGAAAGATCTAAATCATTGAGACAATTTCAGCATGAAATTAAACATTTTAGTTCTTTATAACATATTTCCTCTCATTTAGTAAGTATACCTTATATACTAGGTGCTTATATTTAATTTTCAAAGCAACCTGAAAAATACGGTATAGACTAAATACTTAGTCATATTTACAGAAGGAAAATTGAAGTGTGGAAATATGTAAGACATTGACTAGGGGATTACTAATATGATTAAAAATACGATGGCACAGCTATGACACCACCAAAATTACACATTTAGTCAATCAGCAAATATCTAGTGCGCGCTTTCTATACAGCCGATCTCGGCAGCCAACAGTGAGCAAGCCATAGTCTCAACTCTCGCCAATGTTACTTCCAAGACTGTAAGAGGGGAAAAGCCAGTGTTGCACTTGGAAAGGCAAACCCTAAACCACGGGTCTTTCAAGCAGCCATCCACCTTGCGTGCTCCGGGAGTGGCCATCTGCATGACCTACAATGTCACAGGGACTCTTTCTGTGAACTTGAAGGAATCAGGACAGAGCCCACACTCGGGAAACTCCCACGAAGAGCTGCAGAGTCTAACTGGGCTCCCAAAGGCTCCTCATTCCTGCTTGGCCTGCATCCTTGGCATGAGGGCGCCCCATTTAGTGTGTCACTGCAAGCTCATCTCAGCGGTCAAACTCCTGGGCCGTAACATAGCCAACTCCAGGATACAGTTCCTTGGGAAAAAAAGGATTCTCTTGGGAAGAGATTTTGAATTGACTTCTTATTTATTTTAGGTTCCAGTAACCATATGAAGTAACAGGATTAAAATGTACATTTCTTGGACAGTGAACAAACTGAACCATTTGGATTGGCCACAGAAAGTGACAAGTAAAGCAAAGACATCATAGCTCCTGTCACTGTTGTCAATTACAAAAGGGAAGAAAGCTCTCCAGCCCAACCCCCAGCCCACCCGGCTCTGGTCAGCACTCAGCGCTGCGCAGCGGAGTGGCAGGACACTCACTCAGGTACTCTCACACCTCACGCGCGGCAGGTCACAGCCTGCTCCCTCCAAGGGACAGCCAAGACTTCTGCTACTCCCAGAACTAGTCAGAGGGTGCTGGTGGCGGACAGAAACAATTCCAGAACTGATAGGAGGACTCCAAAAGTTAAAGTTGCAATCTAAGAATGTCTCCTCTATCGCTTCTCGGCCTTTTGGCTAAGATCAAGTGTAGAATGTCTCCTTAAATACAATGGCAAGCCTTTCGTCGTCCTTTGGCAATATTCTCACATTTTCTTGAAGCAGCATTCTGCATACACAGAACAAAACCCAGCTAAACTCCTAACCTGGGTCTGAGGGGGCGACTTCAGTGACACGGCGGCTCATTTTTCAACAATTTAAGTTTTATCCTATCAGAGGGAGAAGACAAAAATAGCAAGGAAATTCATTGAATAAGGATAAAACCCTGGATAATTGGAGCAAGCTGCAACATTGCCCAGGGCTGTCCACTTAGCAGGAAGTTTTGCACAAATCAAGTAACAGCAAAGATAAATGAACATCACCAAAGTCAGAAACGATTAGTATTTGGAATACAGTGATACAACTTACAGAAGCAGAGTTAACAGCTGAATCCTCCCCCAGTGAAAATGAACTCATTCACCATTCATGTGCACACTCATTGCCCTGGCCACACCTCCCCGATGGCAGGCAGGCAGGATGCCCAGCTGACAGGAGACCGGGCACAGACCTCACCTTCCAAGCTACTGGATCCTCAAGGGGGCAGCCACGATCTGGGGGGCACCTCTGATCTGAGGAATGCCCCTCCACGCCTGCGACAGTCCTCAAAACACCTTTCCAGCCTGTTAATTGCCAATTCCAACATTGTCTATGGATCTTCTGATATTCATAATCATTTAAGTATTAAAATAACTCTAAAAGACTTGGATTATTTTCCTACTGAAAGACCCGTGACAGAATAATCCTGCTCCTCTCCCCAGCAAGATGTCCACAAGCCACTCCTGAGAGCCTGGGGACCTGTTCCTTCCCGGGATGAAGGGACTGCCCAGAGGTTCTTCAGATGGGAAAATTATTCTGGCTTTGCTATGTGGTCCAGGGGCCTGGCAAGAGGATCAGAGAGAGAGAAGACACTCACTCCAGGAGCAGTGGAGAGCTGCGTGTGGCAAGCAGCCCTGGCACGGTCACGGCAGGGACGGGGAGGAAGGGCACACTGCCCGAGCACCTCTGGCACTCCCAGAACTGCAAGACAGGAAGTTAGCATTGTTCCACATCACTAAGCCTGTGGTAGTTCATTACAGCTACAAGAGCCAATCGCCGCAATACTGCTCTATCAAGATCTGTAAACCTACCAGGCATGCCACAATCGACACAATAGTCGGAACCTGTGTCCACGCAAACCCAAGGAAAAGTCCCAAGCCTGTAGGAACTGCTGGCTCCTCTTATATGCTGGTTATTCATTCTTGGGTCTAGATGCTGAAAACATTGCTATAAAACAATGTGCTATTAGTTAATATTTCTAAAACTATTATTAAAAGGTATTGAGATCATGTATTTTAAAAGCTCTTCACTGGCATAATGAAGATGTGGTCGGCTGATCAGGCACAGCCACAGAGAAGTACTTGCTAGGGAATCAGAAAACTCTCTGGGGTCACCATTTTGTCATTTCCATACCTAAGAATGTACAGAACACACAAAGAAAATTCGGGGCCTGAATGGCTAAAGTTTATTTTTCCACACTGTATCTTTCTAAAGATAAGATGCTTAAGTGCCAAACACACTACTAATTCTAACAGTTCTACCCGGAACATCTGGGATAACGATTTTCTGCTAGTGGGATGCCTTGAACAGATTTCTGTATAACTGGGCAAGACTTCAGTCAGCCCACTATCACCTGCAGCTCTCACGCCCCACACAGCTGTGGTAGGAATACAGTTTGTGGCTGTAGATCTGCTGAGAGCTTGACGCTCAGTGCGAGTACAACTGTCCATAGCAATGTGGTGACACATCCTGCCAAGAGCGTCATCAGTCTCAGCACCACGCCCCTCCGAGAGGTGTCCTGGTCAAATAAGCTTCCCGGAGGACTCACTGAGGCCGCAGGTTCCTATGTGAGCTTCCTGAGACCTTGCTGATCATCCCGCCTACCTCTGCACTCAGAGGGAAGCCACCTGCACTGCCCCCAGCCCACCTCTGCACTCAGTGCTCAGAGGGAAGCCACGTGCACTCCCCCCAGCCCACCTCTGCGCTCAGAGGGAAGCCGGGTGCACTGCCCCCAGCCCACCTCTGCACTCAGCGCTCAGAGGGAAGCGCCGTGCACTCCCCCAGCCCACCTCTGCACTCAGTGCTCAGAGGGAAGCCACGTGCACTCCCCCCAGCCCACCTCTGCGCTCAGAGGGAAGCCGGGTGCACTGCCCCCAGCCCACCTCTGCACTCAGCGCTCAGAGGGAAGCGCCGTGCACTCCCCCCCCCCCCCGCCCCTGTCTGCACCTTGGAAGTATGTCCTGCTGCAAACTTGGCCTTCACCTGGACCTGCCTCAGCCACTTAGGACTGCCCTGTGCACTTACTATGTGTGCAGGTGACACCACTCCAGCAGAGTGCATGAACTCAACCAACACGGATCGGAATGTAGCAAACAATCCTTCAGAAAACCCAGAAATACACTCTTGGGCAATGAAAAATCCAAAAAATACTGAATAGAACCAACAAATGATGCATTAAACAAAGAGAAAAGAAAAAAAAAGAGCTCATCTGCTTCTAAGTGTTTATTCCCGAAAAAGAGGTTCTGTTAAATGTCCCAAGATGAAGAACTCTTTTCTATGTTCCTTGACTACAAAATAAGAAAACTGCACAAGACCTCTGGTCAATGGTTTATGAGCCACAGAACAAAGTGGTTATTGACAAAATGAGAAAACTATGAGGAAAGAAAGTTGGCATCCTGTCTCTGAAAACAACAGAAAGCCCTAAGCAGGACCAACAAAGTGAACTTTGAAGGCCGAGGAACACCGGCAGGTGCCTCTTCCCGCCAGAGCAGTGACTAGGGGTCAGAGCGAAGGTCCAAGCTGGGTGCCAGACTACATGGGAGCGGAGGAGCTCCAGCTCAGGCAGGCCAGAAGCCTGGGTGTGCTGGAAGAGCGAGCGCAGAGGGTCTGGACAGGATAACGTGGGAGGCGCACATTTGGTAAGAGGGATAATGACAATAAACAATGCCAGACCTCATACAGCATCCCAGTCTCTAAGGAAAGGGGGCGGGGAGACGAAGAGGAAAGGCTGTGTGATGCTCAGGACCCCCAGAGGAAAGTGAATCCATAACCTCCTGCTTCCTGTCAACCCTTCCCAGAGGCCAGCTGGGGATGGGTGGAGCATTTTCCTTGTTTGGCACAAAGGAGGTGACAACCAGCAATGCAACGCCTTGGGCCAGAGATGGCAAAGTCCTTCCTAAGCAAGGCTCCACTGGAAAGCACTGCCCTGAACAGGAGACAACAAAGACCTTCCTCCTCCCAGCACTGCGCCCAGTGTTCTGTAAGCTGGGGTCCCACTAGCTAAGCAAGGTGCCTGTGGCAGAAAACCAGCTCACGGCTGAGAGTCACAGCAGGTCTACATGGTGACAAAGCCCTGCTCTTTCCACCGGTCATGATAAAGCTGTGCTACCCACACCAAGCAGGATCAGAGACCTTGGCAAACACTCGGCCCCATCACAGGCTACAGAAAAGGGGACGAACACCGGACTGATGGAATCACTGTTTGCCTTGGCGACCAGCGTGTTGCTGGTGACCGGGGCAGATTAGCAGCTTTATTACAAAGAACACAGGAAGGGTTGATTAGGAAGCGGAATGGGCACAGAGGTTTTCACATGTGCTTTCAATCAATCTGACACTGGGGTGGGCACTGTAGGCAGGGCCTACTGACAGTACTTGGGATACCTGTGCCCCCACATCAGAGGGCCTGCTTCCAGTCCTGCCCACTCTGCACCCCATCTTCCTCCCCACTATAATGCCCCTGCAGACGCTGGTTCAATTCCGTGGGGGACTGTCACCTCCTGGATGGACTTCTGCCTTCCCGGCTTCAGCCTGGCCGACACTGTTGTAGGCACCTGGGGAGTGAACCAATGGTTGCGTGATGTCCTGCAACTCCTCTTGCTCTTTCAAATAAATAAAACAAACAAATAAATAAATAAATAAATTCAATGATGAGAGGCTGCATTCTGAAGGGACTGTTCGGCTGTAAAACAAGCTTGAGTTCAATTGGGGCTTGGGGCAGACCAGTGGACCGAGCACACGGGGTGTGTGTCGGAGATGACAGCGTAGCTTCAAGTGCCAGCACAGACTGAGGAAGAGTCTTGGCGAATGAGACCAAAGAAGGTGTTCTTTCCCAGAAAGAGCAATCTGACAAGGCCTTGAGGACAGGCTTTCCAAGCCCAATAACACAGCAAGTTTTTAACAATGAGAACATCAAAACCACAGCATGGAGCTGATAATACACCACTAAGCAGTGAGCCCAGACCCTGCGCAGGTGCTCCGCATGAAGCCACAGAAGCTGAGAGGAAGCAAGTTAGGCTGTCTGGCATCAGCCGGTGCAGAGCTCCGAGCACGTTTACAAATCTGAACAAGGCACACGCAGTGTCACCACAAGACAGGACACACAGCAGGAACGAAGTAGTGGTGCCCCTTGTGCCCTCAGATCCCACCCGCAGCACGTGGCAGCAGCCAGGCAAGACACACAGTGGTGCCTCCATTGCATGGCGTGTGCAAGGAGCCTGCCTTGTGCAGTGCGGGATCTCTAAGATGCAGCAAGGAGCACAGCAGACAGGCTTCGGGATGCACCTCATCGGGCATTCTCTGCCAAGTCATGCCAAGAGGATGGGCATTTCAGTACATGACCAGAGCCGTGCTGAGGTGCAAAGACCATGATGCCACCTTCAACCCCTGCGCCCCTGGCTAGCTGATCCCCAGGGGCTGTTGCACACACGACCTGGGATGTAAGGGGATCCAAGCAGCTCACAGACTCCTCACACCCCCTGCCTCCACCCTCCTAACAGACCTGGCCATTCTGGGGACAGGACACAAAAGATGGTCAAGCCCAGTAACACGCAGCAAGGTGTTACTGCACATGGCTGCCTGTTCCCTCTTCCTGGACATCAGTGGTAGAAAAGCAAAGTGAATTTCAACCTCAGAAATGTAACTTACATATCTTTGGGCATTTTAATAAAAGCTAACATAAGATTTCAGATTTCTCAGAAATTTTTATCTTATTATGTAAGTATTAATAAGGCAAACAAAAACAGCAGAAAGTTCCCTGCTTTCTTCAGACTAAGTATGGAACATTTTTAATGAATACATGGCTTGAATAGCTTTATTTCCTGCTTGTAATGTTGAAAAAAAGCCTCATTAAAAGAGAAAAACTGCACGTGGGGGCAACATGATGTTCTCACAAAATGGAACAAAAGTGCTGTTCTTCCCGGGGCAGACTGGGACATACCCACACACAGCTAAGCGAGCTCAGGAAATGTTGTGGTGGGAGTCCAGCATCCTGCAAGGCACTTCAGCAACACTCAGGAAAATACCCATGTTGAAGGGATGAAAATCACAATGCCTTCCTGTCAAAGCCCCCTCGAGGCTATGGGCTAATTAAAACAATATGCCAGGAGTCCCACCAAAACTCAAGCCTAGGTGTGTTTACGGATTAACAGCTCTCAAGCCTAACATGTTTCTCTCTCTCTCTCTCTCTCTCTCTCTCTCTCTCTCTCTCTCTCTCTCTCTGTGTGTGTGTGTGTGTCTGTCTGTCACACACACACACACACAAAACCCCTAAGGAGTCTAGGCCAATGTCGATATTCACGCTCAGTTGTCTTGGTTTTTGTTTGGTTTGAGAAGAAACGACAGGAGAGACGAAGGTTGGGCTCAGTGCCGTCCACATGTGTGCACAGATGCGTTCAATCAAATACTTACAATGCCTCCTAAATCAACCCTTAGATGAAGCTAGTCCTCTCCTTCTGCTAAGCTGGCACTGGGGCATGCCAAAACTTCACATTATTGCTTGAAGTCTTCTCAACAAAAGATAGTTTAACATATTGCAAACTTGCTATGCTATGAGCCTAAAATGCACATAATTCATGAGTTATGGAATACAGGAAAAAGCAAGGTAAAGTGATTTTTAGACAATCCTGCTACTTTGGGGATTAGCATTTGGGGATGGGCGGGATATTTATTATCAATTCTAGCAGTTTCTGAATCAAAACACTAGGACATGAATTCTAAGTACCATGTCTGTGCTGTTAGCCTTTAAGTTATCTGACTTCTCTAAGCTTTACTTTGTTACCTGTAATATGATAAAAAGATAGGAAAACATAAAACCTAAAAATATTACACATAGATTTACAGTATGGTGCAGTAAATAAAGCTAACTCACACCACCAACAAACACGTGTGGCCAGCGCCAAGGCACAGCACGCTGATCCTCTGCATGCACCACTGGCATCCCATACGGGCGCTGGTTCAAGTCCCAGGTGCTCCACTTCTGATCCAGCTCCCTGCTGATCCACTGGGAAAGCAGCAGAGGAAGGCTCAAGTCCTTGGGCCCCTGCACCAATGTGGGAGACCCAGAAGCAGCTCCTGGCTCCTGACTTGAGCTCTCTCATTCACTCTGTCTATCCCCCACTCTCATAACGCTTTCAAATTGCCGGAGTCCAGCTCCAGCTGAGTTCAGAACTCAAGAAGGGTGCATGGAATAGGCGTAGAGAAAATAAAAGGACCACTACAATTCCAGGACTCCGGCATCAAATAAATAAATCCTTAAGAAAAAAATGCAAGCTTAATGGATGCTCATTCCATACCAGCATTTGCTCCTTTCCCCCCAAGATACAATATATTTCCACATTCTGCTCAGAAAGAATAAGCACTTGCCAAGGAAAGCTGGAAAAACAGCACTGAAGTATTGGGGGCTCTCAGGGTTTGTGTCTTCCTTATTCCCATGCCAGTGACTGTGTCCCCAGCTCACTTTTCTGAGCTGGCCGTGGGCGTGGGCCAAGCAGCACTACCAGGCACAGACATGTGTGCCTCTGCCTGCCTGCAGGCTCTCATTCATGGTAGCGAGGGTCTGTTGCGCCTACTCTGCCAGCCCGGAGCCAAGGACAAGGTCATGATGGAGTTCACCACAGTCTCTGTCAAGGCCAGCCACCCCTCTCACTCCGGAGATGCGGATCCCTAGGAGACAGGTCACTCTGTTTTGTATGTGCGCTCCACACTCTCCTCTCCCACTCTGCTGAACTCACTGCTCACACACACAAGTATGCCGACTTCACAGATTCACGGTGAAGGCAACACACTTTAGCTGGCTAAAATCCATTAAAATAAAGATAATGGGAAAATTTGGAAAAGCAGTCATCTCTTGTTACCACAGGCAGGCTATAAGATCGCCCCTTCACTGTACAATCAAGATTCCCAAACCTGGGGGTGAAAATACCCTCTAAACTCTGCTGCCAAGTACAACACCCGGGGAAACACAGGACAGGATATGACAGCTCTAACCACAAACAGGAAATTAGACTTACTATGGCCCAGACCTAGGGACTGTGCAGGAAACTCAATCGATTTAATTTGGTTCTGCCATGTCTGATTTATGCAAAGGCTTCATGTTGGCTGAGGCTCTGGAAATGTGTCCCTCTTCACACAGCTGTGCCATTAATAATTTGCAGCTTGGAATCTGCGGTTAAGTGCATTTTTAAGAGGGTATTTGCGGCTAGCAAAGGTTTACACAATGATACACGGCAGTTGCTGGAACCAGAGTGAGGCTCACAACAGATTCCCAAGGAAGCCAAAGAGACGCAACACGTAAGAGAAGTCCAGACACGGCAGAGAAAGACAGGACACCGTTTTATAACGCCAAGCCCTTTGCCTATTTGCACTTTCTTTGAAACCAATTAGGACTGCTTGCTACTGGCCAAACAGTGAGCCCTCTACAAAAAAATGAATGATAGAGTTCTAGATCAACATTACTTGGGAAGTGGAGGGAGCCAGAAACACAGTAGAAGGGACGCAGAGAGGACATGGGAGAATAAGCGTTGACGCCCAAACACAGTAGAAGGGACGCAGAGAGGACATGGGAGAATAAGCGTTGACGCCCAAACACAGTAGAAGGGACGCAGAGAGGACATGGGAGAATAAGCGTTGACGCCCAAACACAGTAGAAGGGACGCAGAGAGGACATGGGAGAATAAGCGTTGAAGCCCAAACACGGTTTTTGCATTTCCATGGAAAACTTCCAGTCAGGGAAGATGCTTTCTGGGCCTCCAACTTGGAAACTAAAACAGGCTTCTTTGGAGTCTGATAAAATAACAACACAATGTCAGAAAATGGCAACGCGTTCTAAATTATCTCAGAATGTTGAACAGATGTCTTTTCATCAATCCATGTAGAATTCCTCAAAAATGTGCAGCATTTTACCAATGCAGATTAAAGAAAAGTGACCTGCCATCAGAGCTGGCAACTGGAGCCAGAGTCAAGCAGCACGTCACCTCATCCACAGAGCAGACTCTCCTCCAGAGAACAGTATACTTGGTTCATTTTCAGTATTTTTTTTTCTCGGAAGAGTTACACGCAGGCAGACAGATCTTCACCTGTTGGCGCACCCTGGAACGGCATGGCATTGGAGCTGGGCCAGAGCAGAAGCCTCAGTTGTTGAGCCACTGTCTGAGGCTCTCCCAGGATTAGCAGGGAACTGAACCCAAGTGCAGCGTCCTGGACACAGCCAGTGTTCCTGGGGATGCCAGACCTCAGGCGGGAGCTTAACCTGCACAGCACAACACAGTTCCGAAGTAGACTAAGTTACAAATAGAACCCTTCAAATCTGATTTTATCCCAGCAGAATCAACGACAGTAAATATTTTTGAGAACTGTCTTAAGATTTCTTTGTGTTAATGATGGGCTTCATTTTTCAAGATCAGTTTGCTGTCAGCCATAAATAGGAACATGTTACATTTGTCACACTGCAGAAACATCTTTTCTATTTGGCCTTCAAAACAGAACCCCTGGAGTCCTGAAGCAAGGTGAAAACATAAGGTCAAGTTTGGTTTTAACTATCTGCTCTGAGAAAGATACTAAAACACACACACACACACACACACACACACACACACACACACTGGCAGCAAGCATTTTGTCAAGCAGATAAGATAACCTGCACTCACACACCTCTTTTCCCATTTCTCATGTCTGATACGAGGTTCCTGCTGCAGGCGGCCCTGGAGACAGCAGCAACCCCTCCAGGGCCTCTGACCCACTCGGGGGTGCAGACTGCACTTCTGGTTCCCAGCTTGGAGCCATCACAGGCAGCTAGGGAATGAGCCAGCACACAGGAAAGAGCCTGTGCGCGCTCTCTCATTCACTCATTAACAAAAAAACAGGGAGAAGGGCCACGACTTAGTCAAATGTTTCCTCTGTTAGCAAACTGGACTTTGAGGAAAATCAGTAATTTGAAGCTGGTTTGACACATTTTTCCCACAAACCTAACAACTGAACAAAAGTAGAAAAGAAAAAATGCAATCCTACCGTACTTTCCTTTAACAAAATGGTCACCAATGAGGAAAAACCAAACCATAATCTACATGCACCCAAAGTAGAAAGGGTGAGTAGAAAAACTCCCCAATTCTTCACTGATATCCCCAACTGTTATTCTAAAAACTCTGTCTGGACAACATCTACACACCTATTACCAAGCAACTGCATTCCCAGATGTTTATGCAGGAGCAATGAAAACATACTTGCACAAGCATGCTCCTGAGACCCCCAAACCAGAAGTCACGTGACGGTGTAGCCCCAGAACGCAGAAGCCAAATGCGGTCTGTTCACAGAACTGAACACGAGCCCCTAATGTAGAGGGGATCCGCACCAGCAATGCCCTGAGGTCACACGCAGAAGAGCACACTTCAGGGTGTCCCCCTTTCAGGGTCCCGATGCAGGTGCCACACCGCAGGGCTGCCCGGGCAGGGAGGGGCGCCGAGGAGATGGATGGAGCAGGCAGGAACACAAACACTCCATCTCCACACACGTGTGCACCCAGACAGGCATGTTTTACAACATGTGAAATGCACCACAATTCATGTAACATCCAAATTAAAAGTCAGCAGGCCAAGTGGACAGTCCAAGAAAAAGATGCGGAAACCCCTGACAGAGCAGTGATGCCTGCTGACCACTGCAGTGGGTCACAGGTTCAGAAATTCCCACCAAGTCAGCTCAACTCCTGCTTTCCTGCCTACAAAGCTAGCTGGGGTAAGAAGGTAGAACTCTCCAAACCAACCCACTAAATGCCCAGCAGTACAGAGGGCAAAACGAGAGACAAGGCAAGGTACAACTCTGAGGAGCTCTTCAGAGAGAAACACACACCAGGTCCCTGCAGGAGGCCCTGCCACCTCCACTCCCCAGCCACAGGCTAGGACCAAAGATTTTTAAAAAACAGAGTTCATCTCCAAAAGGGGCTCTTCACTTGATTACATGGGGGAGGGTCAGGGAGGAATGAAACCTTGCATAATAAATAAATGATTAAAAAAAAAAAAAACAAATTAGGACCAGAAGTTCACTTACTCTCACTGCCTAGGGACAGAGTGAAAGCTGCCAGGATAAATCAGGGCAAGCAAACATCGCGGGGAGACCACCTCTGAAAGCAGGGAAGGCGCTGAGAGTTAGAGATCCGAAAGCCATGGAATAGGAAAACTTCCCCAACCTGGTAAGGAAATCCTAGCCATGTTTTTATCAAGGCCTTTAGGTAAACAGTTGGTTCATACTGCCTACAGTCAGGCACAGCCCCTCTCATGCTCCACTCCCCCAATCCCATGATGTCAGGTCCGAGAAAACCACACAGAATGTTCAATTTATCCAGCCCTGGAAGAGCAGCTGAACAGCAAAGGGTCCTCCCACAGGTGGAGGCAAAGAGCCCATCTCACAGCCAGCTGGAGGGGAGGGAGCTGCCCACACCCAGCAGGAGCCACAGGAAAGGAGAGCCCACAGGGGCAGAACTGCACTTGCTGGAGGACATCAGAGCGCTGGGCAGCAGCCTGCAGGGTCAGGGAGAGGGAAGGAGTGACCAGGAAGTGCCCCTGAGAAGCACCACAAGGCTGCAAGAGGACCCAGCTCCCACACTCCTCACTCCCACCTCCCTCTGCCCTTCAGTCTCCTGACAATGAGGGAAAGACAGAAACGAAGGCAGGAAAAGGCACCGGGGCTTTGGGAATCACACAAAGGAAGACTACAACTTAACTCCTGTAGTCGCAAATTTCATTCTTTCATTGAATCAGAAAGCTAAAAGAGCAACACACGTGGCACTCTCCTGGACCTGGAGCTGAACTGGCTACAAGTGAAACACACTTGGAAAGGGAATGTGGCCTCCATTCCTAACAGTAAACAACAAAATGCAGTACAGACGGAAAGCAGCAATTACTGTAGAAGTCTGTGAAGTGATATAAAAAGCAAGCACATTCTGGGAGGGATAAAAGCAGAACAAACATCCCAGTCAATTGTACAACACACACCTTTCACGCACGACACATCCAACACTCCTGATGGCACGGCAAACACACACACATGCATGACACCTCCAGCACACCTGTGGGCACGGCACACCGGCACACAAACACACAACACACGCAACACGCCTGCACGCATGGCACACCAGCACACACGTGATGCATCCAACATGCCTGTGGGCATAGCACACACGAGTATGACACATGCAACATGCCTGTGAGCACGGCACACCGGCACTCCGGCACACAAACACACAACACATGCAACACGCCTGCACGCATGGCACACCAGCACACACGTGACACATCCAACATGCCTGTGGGCACGGCACACCGGTTTCCCATCACACACCTGGGCCTCACTTCCCACTAAGCACAAGACATCATGACCCCTTCCTAGAGATGACCGCACGTGCGTGTGCTGCAGCCCTATGTGGAAACACACCCTGCTGCCCAGAAAAGGGCACAGGAAAGAAGTGGCCCCCAAACCTTGCCTGGCGCTTCCGCCACATGAACATTCCATGAGGGTGCTACTCCCCAAGGGCAGCCCTGGCTGCGGCAGCAGCTCTCTCCTCGCAGAGTGGAGGTGCACACCACCCTGTCAGTACCTCTCACTTCCCGCTCCCCTTCGATGTGTCCCATCCTCTGCCCACATGCAGCCAGGAACTTCTAACAAGCCCGGCCGGGCCAAGCTGCCCTCGGCGTTACACACGATTTCCACTAACCGAAAATGAACGAAGCCAAAGACGTGCAGACTTATCCCAGTCTCACACTCACCCCATTTTACCAGGCTTTCAAAACAATGCATCCCGAACAGAAACCTCGAACAGAGCAAGTTTCATCCTTGAGAGGACTTGTTTTAGTTACAGAAAAAAGTTTGGTAAAGAGACCTGTGTTTGCTTTGATTCACACCTTACTTCAGTAGAGTCCTTCTCACTGAGTGAAGGTGGCACACAGTCAATGCGGATGCCAGGGTCGTACAGCGGAAGGGCACACTGCTGCCACATCGGAAATCCGATGACAGCGGCTTAGCGGAAGACTGGGCCCTGAACACAAATGAACTAAATGCAGACAGGAGCCACGTCAGCTTTCCCTGACTGCTACCCGCATGATGGAGACAAAATCCATGACAACCTCCGAGAGGAAAACTGCAGTGAACTCACACAGAGCTTAAAAAGGAAAATCATCATAATAAATACAAACACAAGTGGCATACCGCCTACTAAACCATATGCTCTGAGCCACAATCAGGGTCACATATAAATACAACAGATTCCCCAGCGTTACACGTCAGTGTACTGAACAATCCATAGAACCTGAGGGGACGTGCCAGCCATCTGCCCCTGTTACTGGCATTGTCAATACCCATGGAGTACAAGGAGGTTGAGAAACACAGCTGACCTCTTTCAACAACCTTGGAGCTCTCAGCAGTCCTGCCTAATAAACACGTGTTCCCAATGACTGCCCCAATGAATAAGCCCCTTTCACGAGAGAGCTCACTGATCACTAACATCGGAGTTAAAAAGCACATACTTACCCAGGGGATGAGGAGGGCCACAGTACGCCCACGCCTCAGGCTACACTCATAATCAATTAGCTACATCAAATCCCCTTTTGTTTCCCTCCAGTAATTTTTTTGACCACCTGGTTACCTGACTCCTCTATCCCTGCCCCACCTGGCCTCCATCCAGAATTCCAGGCCCTTCCCAGACCCCTGGGGCCACCTCCCTGCAGGTGACCACTCCAGAACACCCTCAGCAAAGAGCGAGAGCAGGGTGCAACTCACTCAGTCAACGCAGACCCACCTGCCTCCGAGCCAGCACCCATCCTTGGCATCAGGAACCTGAACATTCTTTACTGAATTTTGGTTATTTCCACTTTTTTCAAAACATTAGTAATTTGTGAAATGGAGAATATCTAAGAAGCGACTTTCATGTCACCTTTGCTTCAAGTGTGGTCGAGCTGCCTCCCTCCCAAGCTTCATCCCAGATTGACTGTGGGTCCATCTAACTCATCCTAATTCTGAATGTTTTCTCCAATATTGTAAATTTCTGAATTCTCTGAAAGTGTTTTTACTGACACGTTCCCACCAGCATTTCCAATCACGACTTCACCAGTTGACCTGCTATGCCATGCCTCGCTCCAAAGTCCAGCGAACAGAACTGTCTCTGTCAAGAGTCACGGAGCACTGCCAAAAGGAATCACATGAACTCGCTACCTGGAGTCACCACCAGGTGACAACACTCAACCCCAAGTGCAACCAACCCTTTCCTCTCCGCTTCTCATGACCTCAAACCCGTAAGCGCAAACTTCAGACTCTCCTTCCGGCCCGATACTCCCTACTGTTTCCTGCTCATTCTCAGCCGAGGGGACAGGAAACTGCCGCCACGAACACCCTCCACAGCCCTCTTCATCATCTCCGTGTCCATTCTTCCCACCTTCCCGGGCACAGCAAACAGACAACGCATTCATGTTGCTCCTCCCTCCCGACACCTCGCCCTCCCGCACCCTGTGCAGCCCGCCCCGTCCCTCCCGTCCCTTCCCAGGCGTCCACCAATCTCCTCTGGCATTTCCTGCTTCACTGTTCCTCCTCCACTGCAGAGCCTGATCCTGCTGCTTCTGTAAGGTTTTTACTTAGAAGTCCCTCCGCCTCTGAGTAACAACTTACCTCCCAGTAGACTTCCTTGATGGGAGAAAACATTGACAAACACAGGTCCTTGTCTGGCAGCTTCAGCCCTGCGGTCATTCCGCAGCACGCGACCGAGAGCATGCCTCGTGGTGGACAGCAACTCGTCTCCATCACACACCAACATCGCTGCCCGACTCGTCAGCAAGCCTCTCACACCCTCTCCCTCCTCCCCAAGCTCCCCTTCTAACAGCCGTGCCCCCACACTCTACTTGAACTGCATTTTCTTCTGGCCTTGAAACTTGTTTGGATGAAATGATTAGTTTTGCTCCATGGGTGCACCCATTGCCGCCACAGGAAACTGTCCACAGCTCAAACTCCACTCTTAACACTTAGCTAAGGCTCGTTATCACATACTCTACAGTTTACTGAATATGACCCTACTAAGGAAACCACATGCAACTCAACTTGCATCTGTGAGGATGCTCTGTGATTCAAGCATTAGAGAAAATGCTATTTTTTTAAAAGATGTATTTATTTTTATTGCAAAGTCAGATATACAGAGAGGAGGAGAGACAAAGAGGAAGATCTTCCATCTGATGATTCACTCCCCAAGTGACTGCAACGGCCAGAGCTGCACCAATCCAAAGTCAGGAGCCAGGAACCTCCTCCAGGTCTCCCACACGGGTGCAGGGTCCCAAGGCATTGGGCCATCCTCGACTGCTTTCCCAGGCCACAAGCAGGGAGCTGGATGGGAAGTGGGGCCGCCGGGACTAGAACCCGTACCCATATGGGATCCTGGTGTGTTCAAGGTGAGGACTTCAGCCACTAGGCCACCACGCCAGGCCCAAGAAAATGCTATTTATGCCATGTTAAATCGCAGGTGACTCTGCAGCCCTTACACTGCAGGTGCTGTTCAGACGCGCCAGAGCTCTGCATCCTGGTCTCTGCATCATCCTTGGTTCTGCCTTCCTCCTTGGGTTGGCTTCTCCAGTGAGGTGGCCCAAAGCCTCCCTCACAAACAGCACACAAAAACCCAATCCCTTCGGCCTGGAGGAGACAGGATCCCAACTAGGACTTGTACGGCAGTGTGATGACATGGCCCCTTAGGTTTCTACTTGGCTTCACTCACCAGCATCGTGAGGACCCAGCTCGGATGGGCCTCTGACCAAGCTGGGGCCGTACAACACCCCCCTGGTAAGATCCTGTGCCTACAAGTCCCTCTGACTTTTGTTTGCTGCTCTACCAGCTGGATTCAAAGGGCAGTTCCTGCTAACTGGTGGGAAGCAAGTGCTAATCACTGCTGGGTACCAAAGGACAAAAGCAGAGTAAGGCATGGCCCCAGGTGCAGCCACTGAGAAACCACCTGCAGGGCCGAAGGAATCAGTGCCAAGATGGAATCCCTGGGCACAGGGCGCTACTGCTTCTTCAAAGCACCATGTGGCTTCAGGAGGAAAAAAAATTACATGGCACATCTGTATTTTGGATGGAATCTGGATTTATTTCTCTAAAGGTATTCATGTTCCCTTCTTTTTATAGTACATTTGAGCTTTTACATTGCAATTATCATTCTATCTAAGCTTAACACTAAATTATCCACTTAAAAATATATTTGAGGGCCTGGCAGTGTGGCCTAGCGGCTAAAGTACTCACCCTGAACGCTCCAGGATCCCATGTGGGCGCCGGTTCTAGTCCCGGCAGCTCTACTTCCCATCCAGCTCCCTGCTTGTGGCCTGGGAAAGCAGTTGAGGACAGCCCAAAGCCTTGGGTTCCTGCACCCATGTGAGAGACCTGGAGGGGGTTCCAGGTTCCCGGCTTCGGATCAGCGCAGCACCGGCCATTGCGCTCACTTGGGGAGTGAATCATCGGACGGAAGATCTTCCTCTCAGTCTCTCCTCCTCTATGTATATCTGCCTTTCTAATTAAAAAAAAAAAAACAGTGGGGGAGAAAATGAAATAATCCAGATGTTCACAAACAGGTAAATGACTAAGCTAAAAACAAGTAATAAAAGTAAGCAATAAAAAAATACTAAATATATATATATATATGTATTTGACATATTATCTGAAAAAAAAATCTAAATCAGGTGCCAGTGCTGTGGCACAGTGGGTGGGCTGCCCCCTACAACACTGGCATCCCATGGGGATGCCAGTTGAAGACTTGGGTACTCCATTTCCAATCCAGCTCCCTGATAATGTGGCGAGGAAAGCAGTGGCGATGGCCCAGGTGCTAGGGCCCCGCACCACAGGGGAGCCCCAGAAGCGGTGCCCAACTGTGGCCTGGCCCGGTCCAGGTCAGTCATCGCTGCCATTTGGGGAGGGAATCAGCAGATAAAGCCCTGTTTCTCTTCTCTCTGTAACTGACTTTCAAATAAATCTGGAAAAAAAAAAAGAAAGCCCAGCCCAAAGTGGCATTCTTTGCTTTGATCAGTATTTCTCCCAACACAGACCCTGCCCAGCTTCACACACTAGCCCTCCAACCAACTCCGACGAGAAACAGCTGTGGGCACTGTGCGACCTCTTGCCATTCCTCTCCACTTCTCCGCTCTGTAAAATCCACTAGAAGTCACTTCCCTGCCAGAGAATCCTGCAGAAATGGCCACACCTGTCCATATGCACACCGCTGGAATGGGAGCGTCCTCCTATCAGGAAATGGGGTCCTTCCCGTCCCTTGTAGTCTGGACTGGCCTTGTTACTTGCTTTGGCCAACACAGTAGGGCAGCAGTGAGAGTGTACCAGTCTCAAGAACAGACTCCAGAGGCTTTGCAGGACTGGTGCTGTGCCACCTGCTTCCCATGTGGGTGCCAGCTCGAGTCCTGGCTGCTCCACTTCTGATCCAGCTCCCTGCTACTTTGTCCCAGGACGCAGGGGAACACGATCCAAGTACTTGGCCTTCTGGCCCACAAGGGGAGACCCACAAGCAGCCTGGGGTTCCCAGATTGGGTCCATCCAAATACCAGCCACTGTGACCATCCAGGACTGAATCAGAGGATGAGAGCTGATCTCTCCCAAACCCACCTCTGCACCTTGCAGCCCTACCTCTCTAAACACTGACTAAATGAGGGGCAGGCTGACTGACCTCTTCTGTGAAACCTGTTCCTGGCCCTAGGGTGCATGGATAATAAATAAGCCTCTGGACGAGGCCTGCATCTTCCATGAAGGTTTGACAAGATTGTGAACAGTACGTGAAAGGTGAGGAATAATACAAAAAGTGGAAACTATTTCCCCCTCTGCCTTCACGTTGCATTCAAAGGATCATTCCTCACGGCCCGTAACCGGAACGTGGCGTTCCTCCTTTCTAGGGGCTATCCACATCAGCGTGGAACACCACCCGGAGGGGTTTTATTTTCCTTCTGATAGCCATCTTTCAACAAGTCTAGCTACAAGTGAATGAGCTCAGCATTTCCAGAGCCAACCGTGGCTCACGCCTGTACTCGCTCACTTCCATTCCCTCATACACTCCTTCCATTTCCATCGTGACTGCACCGTGTAATGAAAACTAATGCCCTGATTTAAACGAGTGATACGAAATGCGATCTATTGAGCCTGCTGGCACACACAATGTTCCACCTCATTACCACATTCCTCAGGAGTAATTAGCATCCCAGGGGATGAATTAAACTGTACACACGCAACGTGTGCAGATGCCTTCATCCCAGCAGGAACACCGTGGCTCCGTCCTTTCCTCCCACTCAGCCTGGGTTTTGATTTTCAGCAGCTCTGAAAACTGAACTCTCTCTCTGGGGGCACCCAGATGCGGCGAGCGTTCCATCCCGGCCCAGCAGCAGGCTGCAGGCACTTCCCACCCCACACTACCAGCGTCCTGTTGTCTCTCCTCCGCACTGCCCCCAAAGGCCTCTGCATGTTCTTAAACACCTCAATCAAGTTGCTAGATAAAATGGAAAAGTGAAAATATGTAACATTTAATTTTCAAAATTCCACAAGTGATCATGGCATATCTAGATAACTGAGGCCAGTGGGCCTCTGGTGAACTTACTGGCAAGCTTGCATTCCATCAATTTCTCTTTCATGTGCAAGCTACACAAACTCAATGTTAGTTTAATGTGCTGTAATTTAACTTTACAAATGGATAATTTGAAATTTAAATGTGTTAAATCAGACTAATAGTATCAATAAACCACTAGTAATTTAATCTAGCAACTCTGAATTTAGTAAATTCAATTATGCTGTTTATGTTAAGCACATTATTCATTAATTTCAATTCGAATATACAACTACAAAGCAAAGTACATCATAAAATCTACTTTTATCAAAAAACAAGGCTATTCAGACCTCAAAATACATATTTCTTGAGTGTTAGATTTTTGTTACTACAGCAAAATACTAGAAGAGGTTTATGTAGGCTCATGGTTTTGGAGGCTCCGAGCCCAAGCTCAGGCAGCTTGTTGTGCTGGTATTTGGTGAGGACACTTGCTAGCAGGGCACCCCACATCATGTGTGCCGGCCTCCCCCCACGAAGCCCCCAAGACCCGCTGCGGGCCTTCCCCTCCCCACTCCGGCAATGCTATCCTTCAACATCATCGGCCGCACTTCAAGCCTGAGCACCATCAGTCCAGGACACGGGTTTAGGCATGTGAATGCACTCAGCGACCATATCCTGTTCAAACCACGGCACTTGGCTTAAGGATTTTTAATTGCTTCTCTAAATTCTGTTTTTTTTCATCTGCCAGACTGCTAGTTTCCTATTCCCTTACAGTATGATTCTGCTTTCCTTATTTCTTTAAAGACAAGATTCTAGTTTACAACCTGCCTCACAACTCCAAGCCTGTAAGCATCTGTGAGTCTGACTCTCAGCTCCTGGCTCCTGGATTCCTCACGTGAGGTAGGGAATGCTGCCTACTCCTGCTGGCGGACAGCGGACGGCGGGAGGGCCCTAAAGGGACACGTGACATTCCACAGGAGGGCCCTGGAGGGACGCGCTGCGACCCACGGGAGGGCCTGGAGGGACGCGCTGCGGCCCACGGGAGGGCCCTGGAGGGACATGCTGCGGCCCACGGGATGCGCTGCGGCCCACGGGAGGGCCCTGGAGGGACATGCTGCGGCCCACGGGAGGGCCTGGAGGGACATGCTGCGGCCCACGGGAGGGCCTGGAGGGACATGCTGCGGCCCACGGGAGGGCCCTGGAGGGACGCGCTGCGGCCCACGGGAGGGCCCTGGAGGGACGCGCTGCGGCCCACGGGAGGGCCTGGAGGGACATGCTGCGGCCCACGGGAGGGCCCTGGAGGGACGCGCTGCGGCCCACGGGAGGGCCCTGGAGGGACATGCTGCGGCCCACGGGACACGCTGCGGCCCACGGGAGGGCCTGGAGGGACATGCTGCGGCCCACGGGACGCGCTGCGCCCACGGGAGGGCCCTGGAGGGACGCGCTGCGGCCCACGGGAGGGCCTGGAGGGACATGCTGCGGCCCACGGGAGGGCCCTGGAGGGACGCGCTGCGGCCCACGGGAGGGCCCTGGAGGGACATGCTGCGGCCCACGGGACACGCTGCGGCCCACGGGAGGGCCCTGGAGGGACATGCTGCGGCCCACGGGACGCGCTGCGGCCCACGGGAGGGCCCTGGAGGGACGCGCTGCCAGAGTCCTACGCAGAAGTGGCTTCAGAACTTCCAAGTTCTCCTTGCCTTCCGAGACTTGTGTAGGATCAAGTCTTGCGATGTTTCTTTCCAGACTGTGTGCTGGTTCCATATTTCTAAGGCTATTTTCAGTGACAGAACTGATCTGAGTATTCCAGCTTACTGTCTTTCCAGAAATAGCATGTACCCTTGCTGCCTTGCTTTAACAAGCCTCATGAAGAACTTACCCCGGGTGCTAGGTCCTAGAACATGTTATTGGTCACCTGAGAAATGACTTCCACTACCAGTTACATGAAGGGTTCTTCAAAAATCTCTCAGGAAACAGAAAAGGCAAATTTATTTGAGTATACACAGACTTGAACTCTGTGATTTTTTTCATGATGTATTTTCTATTAATTTTCTATTAATCTTTGAAGACCCTATGAATATATGATTTCAAACTTTTGCATCCAAATACTCACCTTTAATTCCACAAACTTTTTGAGGTTCTCAAGCACAGATATTCCTCATATTAAGTTAAACCATCCTTTATAACTTGAGCTGTTAATTCTAAAGTGAAGAATATCACTAACATTACAACACGTAAAAAGGCATGCGCGATCAGGCAACACGGAGAACGAAATGTGAGTTAGACTTCACACCCTCGCAGCCTCACTCATCTGTCCGATGGGAATCCGAGGCCCAACTTCATCAGGATGGAAACAGGTAACACCGTGACCCTTGGCAGTGACTTTTTTTCTAAGAACTTCAAGTTTCCCTCCTTTTCTTCTACAATATATCGTCAGTGGCAGAGCCGCCACTGAAAGACACTGCTGCTGGTTATTTTCATAAGGCCTTCCGAGAGAGCTACCCTCAGCCGCTCTCAGCAGGGGGGAAGGAGGCCCTGGGAAAGCCCCTGCTTGCCTCTGCCTTCAGCTTACTTCCACCACCCTCCAGGGCACCTTGTTCAGCAGCCAAAGTCTCCTGTTGATGACATGCCTCTGGCTGATCCCTGCCAGCGCCCGAGCCCAGCACCACCTCTGGAATTTCCCCAGTCTAAGGGTCATCTCGCCTGTTTCTGGCAGCCTGGTGGTGCTGATGCTTTCTGTGCCCGCCCCGTATCTGCCCTCCTACACATGGTGCTGCAGAGAAGGCAACTGCCTGTGTCCGATCAGGCCGCCAGTATCCCAGAGCTGGGGGGGCAAAGGGACTCCCTAACCAGCTCTGCCTTTTCCAGGTTCTCCTCTGCTCTCAAACCCTCACCACGGCCATGAACCTTTGGGCTCTGAAAGCTGACAGCACACGGAGATGGACAAGGGAGCCAGGGAAGAAAGTAAGGAGACAAAAACACAAACACGGCTTTGCAAATCTCAAAGTTTTAAGTCAACACCTTGAAGTATCTGGGATCTTGACCTTGATGACATCTGAATCTCATCTACGCACACAATCACAGCCTAAGTTCTCAGACTGCTTCTGGCTAGGGCTGGCAGCTTGGGATAGCACAGTAACCCTCTACCCGGGGAGCCAGCACCCCATATGGATGACAGCTCCTGTCCTGGATGCTGACTTCCCATCCAGCTCCCTGTTTACAGCCTGAGAAAGCAGCAATGATGGTTCAAGTCCACCCACATCAAAGACCTGCAAGAAGCTCCTGGCTTTGGCTCAGCCCAGCTATGGCCTTTGTGGCCATCTGGGAAGTGAACCAGCAGACAGAAAACCTTTTTCTCTGTCTCTCCTTCTGTCTGTAACACTTTGAGATAAAAATAACATAAACCTTGGCACCCAGAGCAATGGCTCAATTGGTTAAACCTCCCATTACAGTCACAGGATCCCATAGGGGCACCAGTTCATGAACCAGCTGCTCCACTTCCCATCCAGCTTCCTGCTCGTGGCCTGAAGTCTTGGGAACCTGCAACCAAGTTGAAGACCCAGAAGCAGCTTCTGGCTCTTGGCTTCAGATTGGTTCAACTCTACCCAATGTGGCCATTTGGGGAGTGAACCAGTGGGCAGAAAATCTATTTCTCCTTCTTCTCTCTGTAAATCTGCATTCCAATTTTTAAAAAAAATCTTTAAAAATAGATAAAAATAAAATAAGTCTAAAAACCAAAAACGTTCTTTCTGCTAAGATTAGTCTATGGACCAAGTTTTGGCCCCATCAACACTCAGTAAGGACCATTAACTACCATTGCTGAAGTTTCAGGATTAACCAAAGAGCAATCAGTCCATTTCTCTCTCTCTCTCTCTCTCTCTCTCTCATACACACACACACACACACACACTCACACACACACACACACACTCACACTCTATTCCCTTTCATTACAGCAGCATCCTAGCAAGGACTGAGCTACTCGCTGTGGGGAGTCCCCAAAGGAGCAAGGACCGTCCAGGGCCCCCTGAAGCACCACGACCCCAAAGGCTCTCTGCAGACCTTCCCCTGCTGAGATCCACAAACACAGCTCACTGCAGGAGCCAGCTGGGAAATCCTACAACATGTCAAGGCAGCCTTCTGTCAGCCTCCCTTCTGACAGAGCTGAAATGCAGATTTCTTCCCCTAGAAAGAGGGAAGCCCACTGTTCCACAACACCGCTCAGCCCTCTGCCCCGGACCGCAGAGTACACAGGGCTGCTAAGTGTGAGTTGTTCCAGGCCCACCCCTGCTGAAGGTAGACAGCAGGCCCGCTGCATGCTGTCCACAGGGTGACAGGCCAGCAAATGGTCCTCTGCAGGGTCAGTTCTAAAGGTCAGAAAAAAATAATCAATCCAAAATGTATGGTTGCAAGCCAGAAAAAAGTATGAAAAATTCAGGTTTGCACCGAGGTATCCACCTCTGAGACTACCAAAACTGACGTATGTAAACAAAAGCTTTCATGTGCCAGCTTACTTTCACACAACATCTTTCCCTACTACAAAAACAATAGTTTGGGCCTAGTGTGGTGGTCTAGTAGCTGGAGTCCTCGCCTTGAACGCCCCGGGATCCCATATGGGCACTGGTTCTAATCCCGGCAGCTCCACTTCCCATCCAGCTCCCTGCTTGTGGCCTGGGAAAGCAGTCGAGGACGGCCCAAAGCTTTGGGACCCTGCACCCGCGTGGGAGACCTGGAAGAGCTCCTGGCTCCTGGCCTCGGATCAGTGCTGCTCTGGCTGTTGCAGTCACTTGGGGAGTGAGTCATCAGAGGGAAGATCTTCCTCTGTCTCTCCTCTTCTCTGTATCTGACTTTGCAATAAAGATTAATAAATCTTACCAAAAAAAAGGTAGTTTACTAGTCTAAATGAAGTACAGCACTCATTCTAGCTGTCTTGGTTCTTTTACTCACCTGATCCTTTCCCAGACAGCTTGCAACAAAAGTGCTAGGAATGGACAGCAATAAAAACAAGTCAAGAAGGGCATCAGATTCCATGGAACATGGCATGCATTGAGCAGGGCTGTGGGCAGAGGGCAGAGAAAACAGACACAACAAATTAAGAAGGGACAGTCATAAGGCCTGGCAGTGGGGACACCGACACATGGGACACTTGGGACACCGACATGCCCTATCAGAGTGTCTGGCACAAGTCCTGGCTACTCCACTTCCAATCCAGCCTCCTGCGAGTGTGCTCCCTGGGGCCAGCAGAGGACCTTTCAGATACCAAGGTCTGTGCCCCTAAAGTGGGACACCTGCATTGAATTCTCGGCTCCTGGCTTTGGCTGGCCCAGCCCAAGCTGCCGCATGCATTCAGACACAGAAGCAGTAGATGGACCATATCTGCCAGCGTGACAAAATCAAATGCAAAAAAAATTAATCAAGAAAAAAAGCTGAAGAATGTGTGCACGTGTCGTATGTGGAGGTGGGTCTGAGCAGAAGCTGGCTATGAACCAGGACACAGTGCTAAGAGCGGGCAGCTCACTGGGCCAGGCTCCTGCAGGGGCTCACACATCAACCAACACCAATCCGCCACTACCACAGGGCTGCCTGTTCCGACCGTCCCCACTGCGCACTACCTCTGAGGCTTCTGGACTCAGGTCACCCTCTACTCAACTTCATGATGGGCTACGGGGTTAGATGGCCTGGCTGGGTGCTTGGTCTTGGCTTGCCTGCTGGACTATATCAGTGGCTTCTCAATTCATTGCATGTAAGAAGCACCTCGCTCCCCAAGCTCTGGGTAACAGATACCTGCTGTGTTCACAGACTGGCTTGTAGATTCCTAACAACAGGGATCCTATTGTCTGTTACTCTGATATGTTACTCTGTCATTATGGAACAACTGGGGTTGCTAATGATGAGCTTGTGGGAAGGTAGATGGAGAGTGGGAAGAGCTGAGGTCTGACCCCTGCAGGAAGCTTTGCAGGTCCTCGCCAACAACTGCAGAGCTCCCACCAACCCCAGGGGCAATACAGGCAGCTGATCGGCAGCTTTCGGACCAGCACCAAGTCCAGCCGCCGGTCCACAAAGCGCCAATGTGCTTCCGAACGAGCTGGACATGGCCACAGGCTGTGTCCCCGAGGGATCTAGTTCATTTCATTACAACATGATAACAGTACAATTACCAGGGGCACTAACAGGGCCCCAAAGGGCCAGGATGTGGGCAGTGCTCAAGGCCAGTCTCAAATTCCACCCCTTTTTAATATTCAATAGGACTCCTCCCTGGACATCATCCAAAAGGCTAACCTTGTTGGAGGAACTTTTGTTCGGAGTTTGTCTTCGAAGGGTTTAGGCTACTGGTGCATTCTCACTCTCAGCTGTCCTGCCTTATTTCTTGAATGTGCACTTCGGCTTGTCCTCAGTAAGTGCTTTTTCCCATACTTCTTCACACCTCCACCCTGAAGTGCCACACGTGGAGGGAAGCAGCTGGAGTGCGCCCAGCCAGGCCTCACAGCCCACAAGCAGCTGAATCAATGGGCTCTAAGCCAACAAGACCACAGGTGAGCTTGACACCAGTCCCTACCAGAGATACACAAAGCAGCTGCTGCAGCTGCTAATTAAAACCTCCACTGAATTAACACCATCATCACGAAAGGCAGTACGGGGAGTTCTCAGACTGCTTGGAACGAAAGCCCACAGGACAGTTATCTGTACTGCTATGTCGACTGCAGCTCAACTCACAATAGCCAGGATATGGCCATCAACAGACAGCTGTATAAAGAAAATCCAGTGTACACTATGAAATACTACTCGGCCATACAGAGAGTGAAATCTTGCCTTTTGTAACAAAACGGGCAGCTGGAAATCCGTAGGCTGTGAAATAAGCCTGTCCCAAAAAGAAACATTTTCTCTGATTTGCAGCAGCAGCTAATATGGAATATATAAAAATACATAGCAATGAAATGGTTACTTTGGGATATGACTCCTGTTTCAGCCCATGTTTATACTCCAGTGGGACTGCGGTCATCCTACTTTTATGGTGACACAATTAACCCTATGTCTCTTCAGGACCAACACAGTGACACAGCATACTAATCTTCCATCTGCAGGTCCAGCACCCCATGTGCGCGCCAATCATGTCCTCTACTGAGCCAGCACCCTGCTTCTGGCCCGGGAGAGCAATGGAGGATGGCCCAGTCCTTGGGCCCCTGCACCCACATGGGAGACCCAGAGGAAGATTTTGGCTTCTGGCTCCTGGTTTTAGATTGGCCCCGCTCTGGCAGTTGTGGCCATTTGGGGAGTAAACCACTGCATGGAAGAACTATCTCACTATTTCTCTCCCTCTCCTTCTGTCAATTTTTCAGTTAAAATTTTTTTAATTTATAAGATTTATTTTTGTTGGAAAGGCGGATCAAATTTATAAAGGAAAGGACAGAAAAATCGTCCATCTGCTGGTTCACTCCACAAAATGGCCACAACGGCCAGAGATGAGCTGCTCCAAAGCCAGGAACCTCTCCCGGGTCTCTCACGCGGGTGCAGGGTCCCAAGGCGTTGGACCATCCTAGACTGCTCTCCCAGACCACAGGCAGGGAGCTGGATGGGAAGTGGAACATCCAGGAAATGAACCACACCCATATGGGATCCCAGCACCTACAAAGGTGAGGATTTAAATATTGAGCCATTATGCAGGCCCCCAAAAACAGATTTTTAAAAATACATGTCTTTGTATAAACTGATGAAAGGAGGGGTACTGAGGGGACGCAGGGGCGTGAAGGAAGTATAGTTGCCTTCTTGGATCCACACCTACGGAATGCACAAAATTTGTTCTCTTTATGTTAATTAACAACTACAAATTACTGAATGTCAATTATTGTATTATGACAAAGGACAGATGGGACCAGAATTGTGGTGTAGCAAAGAAAGCCGCCACCTGCCATGCCATCCTGTGTGGGTGCTGGGTTGAGTCTAGCTGCTCCACTTCCGATCCTATTCCCTACTAATGTACCAGGAAATCAGCAGCAGATGAGCCAAGTGCTTGAGCCCCTGCACCACGTGGAAGACCCAGGAGAAGCCCCTGGCTTCTATCTGCCCAGCACAAGCTGTTGTGGCCACTTAGAAAGTGAACTCTCTCACTCTTTCTCTGTAACTCTGCCTTTCAAATAAAATCAATCTTTAAAAAGAAAAAAGAGACGTACAGATGAATAAATCATTTTCCATGCCTTCACAACTCAGCGGATTTAAATTTGGGTTTTATTGTAAATACTGAAGCACTTACAATAAAATTCCCATTTTGCTCTTCAGGAGAAGAAGGTGCCATCCTGACTCTGAATGACAGCTGCTGAAACTGTTAAGACTTTTTTCTTGATAAGTTCCATAGGCTCAGGGATTTCCTATCTTCCCTAGCCTCGCTTACCCCCTCCCGACCCATTGATTCCCCCTATATTATTACAAAAATATAGTCCTTCAACAATAGTTTAATTCTACTTTAAAAGAGCAGGCCCCAAACACTGGAAGTGCACCAGGAGCTTGTTCTGGCCCGTGAGGGCAGGGGACCCAAGCACTTGGGCCAGCCTCTGCTGCTCTCCCAAGCACATTAGTAGGGAGCTGGATGGGAGGTGGAGCAGCCAGAACTTGATACATGAGGCAGGCAACTGCAGCCAGCGGCTCAACTTTCTAAGCCACAGTGTCAGCTTCAAAAATCCTGTTTTTAAGTAGACTGTACCTACTAAATCTCCCTAAAGCTAGGGAACATACTAGAAAACACCCCTTCCTCCTGACCCTCCATTCTCTGGTCAGGATGAAGACTAACAAAATAACCAACGCATCACAATGTCTGTCCTAACATTCCAGGAAGTGGGGAAGGCAGGAAGGGCAGCTGAGTTCAACACTCCCAGAAGCGACAGTTCTCCCGGTGGGTGCTGAGCACTCCGTCCCAGCTGCTGCTAAACCCGCGGAGCTCCATCCACAAGCAAGGAGGAAACAGGCAAGGGACAACATCCGCAGGTGTTCACAATCCCAGACAGCACAGGCTCCGGCCACGTCGTGTTCACATGTCTGCACTTCCCCCAGTATAGCTACAGCCTTGCCCTGCAGTCTCCAGCCATGGCCCTTCTGTTCTGTCGCTACAGTCCCAAGGAATGCCACCGGGTTAGCCTGAAGGTACAGTGTTGAAAGGAGGAATGCCCAGCTTTAAATTCACGGCCCCTCGTCCCCTGGTTAAACAGTCCTGGGCAAGCCACTTCACCTCTCTCATCTTCATCTTCAAAGTCAAATCACACACACACAATCAAGATGCCCAGAAAGTTCAGGTGCTTCAGCTGTGGAGCTGGGATTAGTTCTTTAAAGAGGAGGAGGAAGACAACAGAAGAAGGAAGGAGGAGCAAGAAAAAGGAGGAAAGGGGAAGGAAGATAGTGGAAGAAAGGCTCTTTTCAGCATCAAAGTCATCAAGTACAGAAATTTTAAGCCTCTAGTTTCAATAGCTCATCAATAATTAAACTTAATCTTTCTTCTGAGAAGTCCTAAGCCAGTGATTTTCTCAGAATGTTGAATGTAAGTGAAAGAGAAACAAATTCATTTTCAGATCCAACCAAGTTGAGAACATGGAGTACATACGTGGGTATCTTGCAACAAGTCTAGCTACCTCCCAAGCGCCACACTGCCTGTGGGCTGACATGTAAGACAGATGTCACCCTTTACAGAGCTGCCCCTTCTACCCACACTTCAAATGAGGAAAGCCTTACCACATGCGGCTGATCCATTTTCATGGACGCTTGCCCTCCAGTTGTCCACGTCCAGTAGAGGACACATAAAAATCCCCATGTAACCAAAATGCAAAGAACATGTTAACACACGGAGACTTGCCAATCTGCTTCCATGGGACTCCAAGCAGACAGCAGTGACCTCAGCGACAGGGCGGAGAAGGCTTCTTGCAGAAAATAACATCTGTTCATTTACTCAGTCATGTACCCAGCAAATACACTTCAGCATTCTGCCAATTACCCAATAGCATTTAATGAGTTAGAAACACATCAATGACCAAGGCTGGGGAAGCACATTCTCATGTACGTATACACATATATGTAGTATGACTTTCCATGATGACAGTTGAGTTGCCATCGTCCAGTGGAGAGCAGCCCGGGGCAGGTGGAAACAGCTTCAGACAGCATGTCGAGAGCGCACAGTGAACTTCAAGCATCTGAGCGGAGGCATGACAACTCTGTCCGAGTGCAAAGGCCCTGAAACAAGCAAGTCAGACTCCCACACGCTCTGAGCCGTGCTGGAGCTTCCCAAGCCCGCATCAAGATGTGACTTACTCTAATCTTCCTGAAAATGTCTAGATCAAGAAGACTATTTCCATGTAATAACAAAAACGGAAACAGACACCAAATAATACACAGCCATTGCGGCTTCACAGCATACCCAGTAAAGACTGACCAAAGAACAGAGAAAAAAGATTAAAAACCACTGCAGAAAGCGGGTATTTAAGTCTGTCTAGTAACAAGGTGGATCTGAGACAGCGGTTAAGGGGGAGGGTGTTCAGCCCAGTGGCTGAGTACCATGAGGTCGCCCACATCCCACACTGGAGGGTCTGGACTTAGCGCCCGGCTGCAGCCTGACTGCCGCCAGCACCCTGGGAGGCAGCAGCCGCAACTCCAGGAACCGGAGCCCTCATCGCCTTGCCAGCTCCGCATGGCAGCCTGGGCCCAGCCTGGAACAGCAGGCCCCTGGAAGATGCCATCTTCTGTGCTGTCTTTCTCTCGGTTTTAAAAACCAAACAGGGGGAGCACAGGGGAAAGATCTTCCAGACAGCACGGGATCTTTTTGGACTTCTGCCATTTCTTAATGAAATCTGCATTTTATTGGCCCTCTACTTGGCACAGTATTAAAAAACAATCACCATCTCTCACATTCATCTCCCACCAACCACTGTCTCCCCAGGATCCCGCCTGGGAAAGGTCAGGATTCCCCTCACCTTCTGCAGATGTGCCTACGGGAAAGCTCTCAAAACCCTGCTCCTAAACTTAGTGGACCTGCAGTTTCCAAGACAAGAAATCTCGGGGGCAAAATAGTTTGGACTCTAAACACAAACCCAGAATCCCTAGCTCCCATGTAATTCTCCCCATTTCAAATAAAATGTCTCAGCATCACAAAGAAAGTAAACAACGCTTTACTAAATGGCATGATTCAAGAGTAAAATTTCTTAAGAGTAAAATAATTTTCTTAAAATGAAAATTGTTTAAACAATTTAAATTCCTCCCCAAAGATATTAACGCTTCTCTCTATAACTGCTACCAAGAGTTCTGCTCCTATCCAAAACAGAACCTGAGCTTACAATATTTTCTGGTGAAATATTTTCATTAGAAATTTACAAGCTGAGTCTCCTAGGAAAAGACTTTGAGGGTTTGCTGAGTTAGCTGCTATGGCTTGAACTGTGACTTCCAAAAGAGCCTAAGTGTAACTCCAACCCCCACCCCACCATGGCTCCAACTGTCTCCTGCCTGGAGACAGGGCTGTTCGGGTGCTCGTCCAACAAGACAGATGACAGAGCTTGCAGTGAGGGTGCTGTGTGACAATGCAGCTGAGGCCAGGATAATCCATGTGCAAGTCAGGGAACAGCCGAGAATCCCAGCAACCCCACAGCATGGGGCAGAAGTCGGCCTCACATGCCCTCAGCCACCAGCGGGGGACAGCCCCGCCACCACTACGCCTTGGCACAACTGTGAGACGACAAGCTGCTGTAGCTGAGCTGACCCAGAGCATAGCTTTGCTAAAGTTACAGCATCAAGCAACACCGTGGGCCCTGGGCATCCACAGTTACCAAACTGAAGGTGAAATGGAAAGCTACCTTCCTCAGGCAACCCTGGGCATCAGTAACAGCTTCAGGTGCTGCACACAGAAGATAAGGCCCCATCACGCACAGCTCCTTTCTGAAGCTCCCCTGAGATGAAGCATGGACAATCCCTATTCCAGTGCCTGGAGCGCATGAGGGATCAAGTGGGTGGGAGTTGCTACCATTAGAGGCAAAACGACAAGATCTAGTCGTGGGCAGAGAGGCCTGTGACCACAAGGGCACCTGCCTAGCCAAGGCCCTTTAACACGTGTATTGACCTAACATCCAAGTCAATTTCTGCAGCCTAGAATTCATAAATTCCACCTCCATCTTCATCTTGACTTCCTTTTCCATACAAGCCAAGCACCATGATGGATCACTCTGGCAACCCTGAACAATTGCCAAAACTTCCCTGCTAAACCTTGCTGTGCATGTAAAACCCCAACCTGTCAGCATAATACAGCCAGCTCTGACCCTGTGACCTATCAGCTCGGCCCTCTCCAGACATGACCCTTCTCAACCATACGCGACGGCACTTACTCAACAAAGTCAGTCCTTGGTCAGTCTGGCAGTGAACCTCAGGGACCAAGCTCAGGTTGCAGGAGGCGCCTGCTGAGAACCACACAACATTCAGGCACTGGAAACCCACCTTCTGAACCACAACCCATCCCACAAAACCTCCCATGGGCACACAGGCAGCCTTGACTCCAAAACGTCCACGATTCTTCTAAAACCTCCTCCCCTTTAACCATACCCCTCTTCAACAAGTCACCTCCTTTCTGTTCTCTGCGGCGCACGGGTGAAGGCTGGGGGTGCCCACCAGACCTCCTATCACCCTGGCCTCAGGACCCACCCAGGGTCTGCTTCTCCCCAGCAACTGATCCCTCCTCCCCACACCCCAGTCCTTTTCTTCAAAGCCCTGGTTTCACAAGTCATCCAGTCTCTCTTTGGCACTGCAGCCTTTTAGTCTGCTCCAACAGTACCCAACAACTCTTCCTCTCTGTGTCAATGGCCACTCTCAGTTTTAAATCCCAGGGAGCAATGTCTGCGGAGAAGTCACCGTGCGTGACAGATCGAGCTAGTTTTTTGGGCATCTGCTCTTTTAACCAACCTCACAAGGAATACAGTATTGTTTCCCGAGACTGAAGACCACATAGCAAGTCCTGGTGGAGCGGGGCTTCCACTCACAGCCCCCACTCTCACCCAGACCACTGGGTTAATGCAGCAGCCTGGACTCAACCACCCCTTCTCTGACCCACGACTTCAGCCTTCTGCCTGTAACACTCAAACTCTTTTTTTAGCATAATACTAGTCAGCCTTTACTTTCAGGAAACTTATAAATGGACAGCGCAGACAATTTCTCCTGCTTAACACTCACATTTTGGATTTCCGAAAGCTGTGTTACTCTGTCTTCCCGGGTGCTTCTTTCCAGGGTCCTTCTCAGAACTTCCCTTCTCTGGACCGCTTGCGTGAATCCTGGTGTTCTCAGCTCTAGCCTGTCTCTGCTCTGTCTACACACACTCCTGGGATGATCTCATTTGGCCCAATGTCTTTGGCTGTCATTTATTTAGGTTCCCAGCGGTCAGAGCAGTTTCTTAGCACTGTTTATACTAACGCTGGCTCATGGGAATGCTGGGGAGTGACACCTGCCGACAGACAGGCCAAACAAATCCACAGGAGGCGGCATTTACCCTGATACATTCACCATCATGGACTAGTATCTGGCTCTCAGACTCGCCAACTCAACTTGACTGTCAGAATATTTTAAACAAGAAAGACTGATATGCACAATTGGTATGCCAAAATGTGAGTTAGCAGAGTGGAATATAACTGGCAAATCTGACGGATACCCCTGTCTGACCAAAGCCTTCTCTTCCCATCAGGAAAGTGTACCAGAGGACTCTTCAGGGAAGCTGGAATCAAAGCAAAGACCCAAATATGTGATGACATCACTACATATTTGTAAGAATAAACACTCAGTCCATCACCATAGCTGGACTCCTGCTGACGGGTGGGCTGGTAATCCAAGGGTAGAATGAATTTAACTTTGAGCCCTAGTTAGAAATTGCTTAACTCTGCTCCAGTCTGTTTAAGCAGACTCCCCTAGCTGCTGAAGTCTATCTGAGTGGCTCTTTTCCACTGTCGACCTCAAGCACTTTGTGCTGTTACTGATTCCGGACAACTTCACGACTAGGGGCCTACTATAAGACTCACCAGCCTGGGGGGAACTACTCTTCCCACTGTGAGGTTTCATATTCCTTCCCCAGAAGGCAACCAAGCATATTTCCCTTTTTCTACGTTCTTTACACCAAGTCCAGTCTATCAGACACTTGTACGAGACAGGGCACAACCCACACCCGCATCTCTATCTGTCTGTGGTCTCGTTCTCCCCCTTAAACAGTCGCCAGGTTTCAATTAAGGGCAAAGGAAAGGCGCAGGGCTCCTCCTCAATGATATACTGCAGGGCTGGGGAGCCATTTTCTGACAAGGGGCATTCGGATATCTAGAATACCTACAAAGTTCGCAATTTAAAAGTTAGCCTGCTATAGTCATTTGCATTTTGAGTCCCACCTGTGGCTGCCTCAAGCCAGGCCAGACCACCTCACACAACCCACACCTGATCTAGTGTAAGCTTATCATGCCCAAGGCCCAGGCCTGAACCAGCTGGGTTCAACTGCCACCTTTTTACTGCAGCATGTGTGTGACTCTCGCCTGAGTTCAGGGGCCAGGTCATAGTCAAAGTATAGCGTATGTAAGAACCAGGAAGTCTGACAACAAGCCGATGAAGACGTGAAACCAGAACCTTCATATACTTCCATGATGGGTCAGAAACACTTTGCATGGTTCTGAAACAATTCAACATAGAATTACCATAACCTAGCAATTCCATTCCTAGCAGATACCCAAGAGAAACGAACCATATATCACACAGGAACTTGTGCATGAATATTCATAACAGCATGTGTAAGAGAGTGATATGAAAACATCCAAAAGCCCATAATATTTGATATGACATTTAATTGCACACACAATATCAATATCAATGAATGTTCAAACTCGAGGGTACAACCATGAGCTATCACATGGATAGAGCCCAGACCCGGACACGCCACAGAGATGGACAAGCGGACGAGCGGCTGGGAGCCGGGCAGAGGATAAGCAGGGAAGGCAGACCTACAGAAGCAAGGTGTGTGTGTGGTGGGGTGCCTTCTGGAGGAACCAGAATGTTCTAAAATCGACAGCAGTTACAGCGCCTGTCTCTGAGCACACCAAAAGCCACCCACCTGCACATTTTAAGTGGATGAATTATGTAGTCTGGGAACTGCATCGCAATGATAACGCAATAACAGTAACAATGGCTCCAGCCACTGTGACAGAACTGCAGCCCCCTTAACCCGCCACGGCTGACAAAAACACTTCCTTTCCATCCTCCTGACTTGCTTCTGGAACCTCCTTCTAGACCTGGCAGGACCCGCAAAACAATTCATTCTAATCATTTCTCATATCACTTCCAAATACGATAGACCAGTTTCCACCAATGGCTTGAGATAATCTGTGTAGTCTGCCTGCAGCAACATGGTTTCAGCGGCGTTTTTAGAACGGTGTCAGAGAAAAGTTTTTACTTCACACTGTAGCCAGCCTGAGCTTTGTCCCTGTAAAACAACAGATGTAGTCTATGCCAGACAAAGCCTGCAAGTGACACCTGGCATCTTGGCCTTGAACCGACTGAAACATCCTAGCCTAGGTGGTGTCCCAGCAGGACAGCACAGCTCGCCCGGTCCATTTTTAGGCACGCACCTCTCTGATGGATGCAGAAACAACGAATACCTGGGTCTAGCCCCAAACAGGACCCGCTATCGCCTTCATCACTGGAAGAACAAGAAAATCTCCGAAGGGCCGACCTAGCATTCCACAGCTGAAACTAGTTATCCCCAAATAAGGCGCGGCAAGCACGTGAACTTCTCCAGGTTGGCCCAAGACACGGGAAAGAGGAGTGTGTGTGTTGGGGGTGGGGGTCTCCGGGTCGGCTCCCCTGGCGTCCCACGAGAGGAGAGCTGCAAGAGCCGGCAGCCTGGTGCTCGGAGTGGGCAGCAGCCTGCGCTAAGGGCGCCCCAGGTGGGCCCTGGGCTTCCCACCCGGGGCGCAGCTGAGCCCCCTCGCTCTGTGGGGGCATGAGTGGGGGCACTGAAATAGTGTGGTTCCAACTACCTTCCAAGAACGGAACAGGCCGAATCACGCAGGAGCGCGGACCCGCGCCCCCTCCAGGTGTGGGGACCCCGCGCAGGCTTCCCTCCCGCCCGGGCTGCGGAGCGAGCCGGCCGCCTCTTTTGTTGCCTCCGCGCGCAGCCGCGCCTCGAGACTCCCAGCCGGGAAAGCGCCGCGGCGTCGCCCCCCTCACCTGGGTCGTGGAAGGGCACCAGGGCGAAGTTGTAGAGCGGCCTCTTGGGTCTTTTCAGAGACGTCTCCAGGATCTTGGAGGCCCCTTCGATGACCTGGACGAGGTCGTCGTACATGGAGCCCGTCACGTCGAACACAAAAGCCAGCGTGGAAGCGCCCTCGGGCACGTCCCTGGCGCCGGCGTCGGCCTCGGGGCTCGCATCGCGGGCGAGCGCGGAGCCCAGCAGGGCCAGCAGGAGCGCGGCCGCCTCCCCGCGGCGCATCGCGCCGGCTGCCTTCTCCCTCCCCCGGGGCGCTCGGCGCGCAGCACTCGGCGGCCGCTGCGCGGGTGGAGCGCGGGGAGCCGAGGCGCGCGAGCCGGCGAGCTCCGAAAGCCTAGGTGCGCGCGGGCCGGGCGCGGCGCGGGGCGTTGTGCGGCCGGCGCGCGGAGCCCATCGCCCGGCAGCCTGAGCTGCGGCGCGCGGCCCGTCCCGCCCCCTCGCCGCCTCGCGCCGCCTCCCGGCAGGCAGCCCGGCCGAGCCTCGCGCGCCGCGGCCCCGAGGGCGGCGCCTCCCGCCTGGCCCGCGCCCCCCTCCGCCCAGGGCCGCCCGTCCCGGCGCCGGGCGAGGGCCAGCGGCGCTCAGTCCCCACCCGGCTGCAGCCCCGGCTCTCCAGCACCCCCACACCTCCAGCCCGGGGACCCCCGGAGCCCGAGCACAAAGGGAACGGCTCGATCCGGCAGGGGCGCCCCGGGCTCCGCCTGAGGAGCCTGAGGAGAAAGCTGCCGGCCGAGGGCCCCGGCCCCGGGATCCGGGAGGGCAGCTGAGGGCGTGAGGGGCAACCTCCCTGAGGCGCGGGAGCTCCAGGGGCGGGGGGTGCCCCTCTTAGGTGCCCTGGGGAGGCAGGCGACCCGATCCCTCCTGAGCGTTCGCCCCTCATGTGCCCCCTTTGAACAAAAAGCGCGAGTTCCCACCAGAAAGGAGCCTCTCTGGACTCAAGGGGCCCACAGGGCGACGAGGAGGCCGCCAGGACCGGGATGTCCCTCTCCGGCCCGCGTGTCGGGCCCGTCAGTCGGGTGGCCAGTGCAGGCCCTCGGGGCCCTGAGACACGCAGTGTGTAGATAGGTGGCTGCCTCCCTCACTAGTCCACGAGGACCTGAAAAGGCACCTGCCAGACCACCTGTGCTGGCAGCCGGGGTGTGACACCTGGTAACATCACCTTCCATGTTACCTGACTTCCCCACCTGGGTATAAAGCTGTACACGGACTAATAAGGATTAACTCATCTCTGGTGGTCCTTGCACGTTAGTGTTCAAACCTTCCATATTCCTAGTGATTGCTGCCTACGTTGTGGAGAGCAGGGTTCAGATCTCTATAATGGTTCACATCTCAGCTGCTGCGTCTAGTTCCACGAGAGTGTGTGTGTGTGTGTGTGTGTGTGTGTGTGTTTCCAAACTGTACTCAGTGCATAGCACTTAGGTGCATACAGTGCACACACACCTTGACCAGTGTCAAATTGTTATCCTGAGTAGGACCTTGGTTTTGGAATACTCTTGGACATCGATATAGCCGTCTCTGCTTCCTTTTAATCAGTGTTAGTTTTCTACCTTCACATTTAATCTGTCAGTCTTTATAAAGTCTGAGTTCTGTAGTAACCACAGTCTTGCCTCCCCCTTCCTTTTGGACTCAACAGTCTCTGCCTATTTTGTTAACGTGTTTAGACCATTTATACTCAATGTGATTATGGGTATGGTTTAATTTAGATCTGTCATCTTGATGTTTGTTTTGTATTTATTCTGGCTTTTGCTTGTTCTCTTTTTCCTGTTTTTTTCTGCCTTATTTTGGATTATTTACATATATCTCTCTTGCCAAGGGGATGGCCTGCCATTCACATGGGAGACCCAGAAGAAGCTCTGATCCCTGGTCCACTGCACTGCATGGAAGACCTCTTTCTCCCCATCTCTTAAATCTGATTTTCAAATAAATATGTAAATTTTTTAATTGAAAAATTTTGATGATTATTTCTTCAATTTTTTTTTTTTGCCACCTGCCTCCTTTGGGAATCCCAACTACGTGTAAAAAAAAATCACTTAAACTAATTCCATAACTCACTAATGTTCTGCTCTTTTTTGTGTTTCACTTGCAGCAGTTTCCATGGCTGGTTCTTCAGACTTGCTGATTGTTCTTCTCTACTGTCTAATATGCCACTTGTCCCATTGAGTGTATTTTTCATCTCAGACATTGCAGTTTTCATCTCTAGAAATCTGACTTGGATTCTTCTATATCTTTCATGTCTCATTTTAAGTATACGAAAAATAGGTATAAAACTAGTTACATTAATGGCATTTTCAGTCATGTCTAATATGTATGACAGTTATGGGTAAGTTTGGAAATCTTTCTCCTACTAATGGGTTATATTTTCTTTTGGGGGGGTTTCATAATCTGAGTATCAGACACAGAATTTTACTATATTGGATATTACATATACATATTTTGAACTTTGCTCTGACAGTTATCTAGAAACAGTTTGATCCCTTTGGGACTTATGTTTAACATCTGTTAAGTGAAACTAAAGCAGTATTTAGTCTGAGAAAGACCCTTTTGTGTCTTGTTCATGACGAACACTTCAAGACTCATGGCTTTCTCCAGTCTTGCTGATGGGGTAGACAATATATCAACATTTCCCCATTGCTGTGTGAGAGTGGTAAGTCACCCTGAACCCTTCCTGGATCTTGCCTAGTGGCCCGTGTGCATGTTGCTGACCCTGAAAGGGAGTACTCTGCAGCTCTCTGCAGTCCATCTTCAGAGCCTTCTGCCCTTCTCTGCTGCAGACTCCAACTGTGTAAGTCTCCCTGAACTTGGACTCCGTCCCTACACAGCCAGGCTGCTGAAGCCCAGCTTCACCCAGTGGTCAGTGAAGAACATGTGCAGGGCTCACTGCCTTTGTTTCTCATCCTTCCAGGATGGCTGTCTTTTCTGACTTGGGATAAAACAAAATAATGCTTATAACGCATTCGGCCCACTTCTTGGCAGTCAAATTAGCATTCGGTAAGAAGTAAGTATTATTACCACTATATATCTATTTCAGGATTGAACATTAAAGAGTTTCATCTCAGGTATATGTATTGGGAACAACATGCATGGAACAAAACCTTATGGAAAGGCTGCTGATTTTTCTGTGTATCACAGTTCTTTTATAGCTTCACCACCTGAAGCAAGGGTTGGGTAGCACTTAAGGCGTTTAAGGAACCCAGGGTGCTGTGACTGGGAAAGAAGATGACCCAAGAAAGGAATATTTAATGCTTAAAGACATTTTTACCTCCATAGAAATATATAGAGAATCAGGAAAGGGCATAAAAAGTTAATGAAATGAAACTGAAAGATGAAAACTATAAAACTGTGAAAAAGATTAAAGCTTTTGAAAACTTCAGAGGTTTTTTTTTCCTGTTTTTCTTGAACTTTTCGAAGATCCATGGCATTCGTGATTTCCAATGCTTTGCATGAAGCTAAGTGTGTCTCTCCTGCCTTCTATACACTTTGTGAAGCTCCCTCTTGCCCGGGGATCTGTAAAACTCCAAAATGCGTATCTCTACTTTTCTCTCACAGAATTGAACACACGACTTAAGACGTGAGAGAGTCCTCCGTGGCTCCCTTGCTCTTCGGCTTCTGTGGAAATGGTAGACGCCTGAAGAAAAATATTCCTTAGCCTTGAAGAAACAGACACCTGAAAGGGTGTTTGGTCAGGCCGGCAGTGGCGCACACCAAGACTGTAAGGCAGGAGAAAGCGGCACAGACCAACATGAAGGAGGAAACGCGTAACAACTGATACTTCTTACACAGACTTAAATTCTTGTGTTACCCACTTTATCTCTTCTTTGTCAGGTTAAAATGGCATAGTTAATAACAGCTCAACTATCTCTAAACACAAACTATTAGTCACCGACTCATTTTTCAAGAAATATACTGAATATCTGCTATTTGCCCAGGGATTGTACTAAGTACTCAGTGCTGAGGAAAATTTCACCTCTGCCTTCAAGCCATTCAGGCATCAGTAGGGAGGAGCCAACATAAGAATACTCAGACGGACCCAGCATGCTCAAGAAACTGATAGAACAGGCACTTTTCTCAGGCACATCAAACTGCACCCCCAAAAGTGTGACATCTCAAATATAAAACATGTCAAAATTCACCAGTTCCCAGGGAGGAGTAGCCGGAGGAGTAGAACAACATGGCAATTCATGAAACTGCAACTAAGGTTGGAGTGTGAGGAAAGGGAGCCAAGCACGTCGGCACCCCGGAAACCAGTCCTAAGGTTTGAGTTCCACCTGGAAGACGGGGAAGACAATGAAGGACGTGGAGCTGCAGAGCAGAACGGTTCCATCACTCTATGTAAGAGACGGTGTGAGGGAGCTCGACTGAGGAAAGGGTCAGCAATAAGAGTGGGCCACAGCCATCGTACAATACATTCTTCAGCCAAGGAAACGGGGAGTTGGAGAGTCAAAACGATTCACGGAAGATCTGTGTTAGTGAGCAGTGGACCTAGGACTTGGAACTCACCCCAACTCCAAGCCTGGCCGCTTCCCTGCTTTGCAGTGATGCCCTATGGGTAGAAACCCTGAGGACAAAAGAGTGACAGTGAATATTGAAATGATGTGACAATTTTCAGGTGCCTTTATAGATAAGAACAAGCAAGTGTCAATCTCAAATGCCCTTTGAAGCCTGGGAATAGAGACAAGGACAAAAGGGTAAACCTAAAAGAACTTCCTTTGGTGGGAACCTGTCCCTGAGCCATCTTGGACCCCAGTGCTCAGCAAGGCCTCATGTCAGGATAGAGCTCTGCTTCTTCCCCCGTTACACAGGCGGCGGCGGACTTTCCTGTGGCACGCAGCACATTACAGAACATTTCCAGTCTCAGGCTCAACAACTTACGTGAATTCTCATCCTTTATGCCATATTTCTGAAACAAAAGGAGACATATGAGAAGCTACCATTTTTAAAAACTGTCCAGCACATTTATAAGCAAAGTAGGTGCAGAAGTCCTCTCCAATTCAGTGCTCCCCCTTGAAACTCTTCCACCTGCCCCAGAGATGAGACTGTGTGTGCTGGCTACGTGTTTTACGTCACCTAGCTGCCGAAAGCATCCCCACCACTGGACCCGATACATCCCAGCTCAGAAAAGTGCTGCTTTAATGAGGATTGAGCGGTACAGGGGTGCTCATGTGCACACACACACTCCCCAGTAAGCTGCTGACCGTAAGTGGCTGACTTCACGTCCTCAGTGATCTCCCTGAACTGTCTGGCTGTCTGTGGAATGAGGCCAGGATTGTTTTGTATTCACTTTAGCACATTTCTACGCAAGCAGGCTTCCTATTACCAATGAGTGATAAGTGTGGTGCCAGCCACGAAGGTTTACACCACACAGTGCTATCATTCAATTTTTTTTGAAGTTTCATTATTTTTCTCTTCTTTCTGTTAGCAAGGCAATAAAAGGACAGAAAGCAATTGTGTCGTAACTGGAAAATTAATTACATCAAATATTCTCTTGTACTAATCAAGTTACAAGTCTGGAATGGGCTTATAGGAAACAGATGTTTACATTGCTTTGGTCCTAATGTCAAGAGAAGCAGCACAGAGTAATCATGTCATGGTGTGGTGTGTTGGAGGATGCACAGCCTGGGTCAGCAGCGGGGGCAGAGGGAGGAAGGACCAGGGCCACCCTCCAGCTGCCTGCAGACACAATTCCCATCATGAGGAGCAGACGGAACGCAAGCTGTCTGTGAACTGGGAGTTGGAAGAAGACCCAGGCAGCCTGTGTCCTGGGGTCTGTCCAGCAGGACCTCCCTGCTGACTCCTCAAGAGACCCCGTGTCTAAGGCTCCCTGTGATCTCCTCCATAAAGCCCTCTGCTGGCCACACACCCAGGCCCAAATAAAGTCCAGAGACCTACAGGCTGACCTCCGGCTATTTCGGAAAAAGTCTCCTGGAGCGTGATTGACATCTGAATGGGGAGAAAGATCAGGACCAAGAATGCCCCCACTTCACTTTCCTGGGGAAGAAAAGTCAAAGAAAATAAAATACGCCCTCATGACCCTCTTGCAGGTGCCTCTCAGCTCCCTCTTCTCTCCAAATGTTGACTCTAGAACCTTCCTTTTACAGAGCACACTTGTCCCAGGCCCCACAGAAGACACTGGCATCTATTTGGCCTTGTAATGTCATTCCTCCAACTCACTCATGAGCTAGTCCTTTCGGTGCCTACTCTGTCCCCAGCTTCCTCCGCACCCACTGGAAATGTGGTAACATTTAATCATTCCAACTAGAAGGCTGCTGATGTCATAACCCATCCCTCATGGAGCAGCTCACACAAAGGTCAGCTCGTCCTCTGTGGTCCCACAGTGCGTCCTCTTGTCTTCGCTCACCTGCTTCTCCCTTTGCCTCTGATCCATACGCTCCCTATTATTGCACAGTAAAACAAAAATTTAATAGCAAATCTTTGAAATATGTGATTACTGGTAGAGTACATTCAGTCATGTCATTAATATGAACCAAACACCACAATGATCTTTTTAGGAAAAAAAGAGAGAAGGTACTGTATTTTGATTTCTTTGGTCTGTGAATTATCCATAATTATTGAGCTTGATAATGTTTCCCTACCTCTGAACATTTTCTAAGCTCTCTCCCTTACTATTCACAAATACAAATCAATTGTATATTTTTCTTACACTGTCATGAATTCATTGAGAATAAGGACTGTATCATTAATTTTCATAAACACAGTGGAATTTTTTTCATTTTTATGGAAGAGGAATTCAATGTTCTTATCACGAACTGCTGAGTTTATCATGACTAACAGTAACTGCCACCAGAATACATTAAACACGCTTTAGCACATATGTGAATTTTTGAACATGAACACACACTAACATTTGTAACAACCTGGCAAGGCCAGTATCTATAAGATCATTTCAAAGATGAGTAAACTTGCAATGGCAAGCATTTGCCCAAGATAATATCACTGGCACATGGTTCAACTAGGAGGGAAACCTGGGTCTTTTGGGAGTCTAATACAATCCATTATCATGAGCCAAAATAATTACATTGGCCTGAACATTTCTAAAAAAAAAAATCTATAGAGAAAGTTATTCATTCTAAAAAGTTGCTTAAATCATTTTGTCCAGGTAAAACGTCATTAGTCACCCTAGTGGATCACCAAAGGGCTGTACAAAGTAGGAAAACGTAGCAGAATGCATCTAAAAGTCAAAACTCTTCTCAAGAGAGAGTCGTTAGAAGCTGTATCTAGTCCTTCGCTTGACTATCTGAAACAAACACTCACTGGTACCTGTAACTACCAAGAGCTCCAAACAAGAGCAGGCCAAGAGCCAACACGAATTTCCATGCTGATGACTGAATAATCAGTCAACAACGGAAAGGTTGAGATGACCCAGGCTTTGTTTTCACCTCCTTTTGCAGGCCCTCTCGTGTTGTCTAAATAGTGATTTTCCTAGGTTAAGGTTTGTATTATGTGCACAAAGAATCCAAGAATTCAAGGAGGAAAAAGGACTTTGAAAATCAGAAAAACACCTACTATTTTAGACAGCTGGGACTTTGGCCTAATTTGAAGGAACAGAAGATGATACTCTAACTTTTTATCTTACATTCCAACATTCAGTAACTCACTTTATCAGAATATTTTCCCTTATATTTCTTCTAAACTAAATTAAGCCTCTTTCTTCTTGTTCTGTTTTCAGAAGGACCACAGCTGTTCAAAGCCTTCTTCGTATTTTGTCAAACCAGTGGAGGAAGGGAGAAAGGCGTCTGCTGCTGTGATAGCCAGCCGAACCCACGCCTTCTGCCTGCACTTTAATAATTCAGTCATCTTGACCAATGGCAGTTGATAATTTCAGATTCTTCTGAAGTAAGGACATACATCAAGAAAAACTAATCTCCTTTCTTTCTTTCCTCTTTAATTTTCAGTGTACACATACCCAGTTAAAAATCAAGATCTTTTTCTAAAGTGAAAAGTAGAGCCCAGAAGGACAGAATAAACCTGTGATGGATTGGAATATCCCAGTATGCACTTGTGTTTCACTTACTGTAGGCACAGGTGGACCCCCACACACAAACACACAAATACTTACAGAGATGTTGGGGGGGTGTGTTGTGTGTGAATTATCACATACATGTGTCTTCTTGCTGCGTGCCAAGAGAGCCCAGAGTTAAGGATACTCCAAGGCAATGAACACACTGAGTGTCCAAATCTTGATTTCTGAGGCCAACTTCCAATAAAAAGCAGAAACAGTTGTCTCTAAGGTTTAGATATGGAATAAACAACATGACCCCAGAGTACCTTACAAGGGTTAGACATGAAAAATATTCCGTAAAGTTAAAGATAAAATACATGCATAATAGTGGAATATGTCAAAGTGAGAATTACAGTTAAAGTAATTCTCAGTAATGAAAGAATAATTTAGGCAATCAAATAAATCATTTGGTGCTGAATTACAACCAAAACTGTGAAATATGCAGAGTCCATAAAGACATGGTGAGCAACAGGAGGAAAATCTTCCACGTTAAACAATTCTTAGCACGTGTAGATCTTCCCTGTTCGTGGAGATGGAAAACAAATACACTCCCGCCTTGTGCGGACCATACATTGTGACTTGTTCCCAAAGGATCTGGCCATTGAGAGCAAAATAGGCAGGAAACACGGAGGAGACACCTGACACCCCAGCTGTACTCTACACAGTGACGCTGACAGCATCACTGGCCCTGCTAGCAGGATGCCCCTCCAACCACCCAGGCGGTGATGCTGTGTCCTGGATGCGACAGTGAGCCGGAAAGGCACAAACTGACATAGAGAAATACACACAAAACACGGGGCTTAGTGAATGCTACTATTTTTCACTAATTACATGGATTTGCTTTACCAATATAAGCTGTGCTAACAATAGGGGAAACGGGATATGGGAAAGTACATTTTAATTGTGTTTTACAACTTTTTATAATCTAAAACTGTAAAATTTAAAATGGTACATATGATATTTTTGATTAAACAAAGAAGTCGCTATCGTAAAGCTCTTTTGAATGAAGCAGAGACATGTTAATATCAGAAAGTATAAAAATGGGGTGAGTGCTTGGGACGTGTGCACATCATGGCAGAGGGCCTGGGTTTGAGTCTAGCCTGTGCTTCCAACGCCAGCTTCCCTGTTCCGTGCACCTTGAGGAGCTCCAGATGCTGGCTTTAGTACTTGGATCCGGCATTCACCTGGGAGACCCACCTGCAGTTCCCAGCTCCTGACTCCAGCCTGGGACAATCCCAGCCAGTCAGCATCTAGGGCGTCAACCAGCAGATGGGTGCTCGGTGTCTGTCTGCTTCTCTCTCCACTTCTGGGTATGCGTCTGCCTTGCAAATAAATTATAAATCAATTGAAGCATTAAAAAAAAAAAGACCATACAGAGCCCAACACAGTAGCCTTGCGGTTAAGGTCCTCACCTCACATGCGCCAGGATCCCATATGAGCACCAGTTCTAATCCCAGCAGCCCTATTTCCCATCCAGCTCTCTGCTTGTGGCCTGAGAAAGCAGTCAAGGACCCAAAGCCTTGGGACACTACATTCGTGTGGGAGACCTAAGAGAAGCTCCTGGCTCCTGGCTTCAAATCAGCTCAGTTCCAGCCATTGCAGCTACTTGAGGAGTGAATCATTGAATGGAAGATCTTCCTCTTCCTCTTCTCCTCTTCTGTGTGTATCTGACTTTGCAATAAAAAATATAAATTTTAAAAGATACATACAATTACTTTTTATTAGTCACGTGTCACTCATATAATGAAGTAAATAACTGAGAGTCATTCGTAAGAGAATTCTACCTTCAGAATAAAATCTTACTAGAAAACAGAACACCTGAGAGAAACTCTGTTGGACTTACTGGAAACCAAACCAAGGGTGCCATTAGCATATCCAGCATGGCATATGTGTTCTAAGACACCAGTGCCATTGTTGCTCCTTGCCACAGGGAAATTGTGGCCATTAAAGCAAGGCTTACAAAGCATAGTGTTGGGTTGCTCAAACTCTGCAAGTGGGAGACATTCATGATTATCTTTAAACAAATTATCTAAAATAAATGACAATTGCTTATTCAGAAAAATTTGCGCAGGAGACTGACTTCAGTAGTACGTGGCTCACTGAGCCTTGGGCTTGGGACAAGATGGTGCCAGGTCAGGGTGAACCCAAACCTTCCCTAGGAACTCAGCGGCTCAGATCTGGTTACTGGGGCAGATCAAGTGTGTTCCTCCTTGGAGCCCTCACTGCCTTTACACAGCATCATGCATATTTATAAAGCAGCCAAGGAATCTGAGGAGAGGCAAGGCGAGTCTGCTGCACTTCAGGCCGGACAGAGACCAGCACTGAGATGTGGTGGGCGAACTTCAGGAAGGTCTTCCGCTCACGCTACAGCTAATCTGAAGATGTGCTTTGCTGCATCAGTGCAAGCTCCTCGTCAAATGTCTTCTGCCAGGATTTATAGGTTGGCCACGGAACTTGAACATCAAGAGCACCGGGAGGGTTTCCATCCCACTGGGCCTGTCGTTTACGCCTTAAGGTCGATTTTCTAGAAACAAACGCACACAGTGAAGTATTGGCAGCATTAAGAATCACTCAACCATTCCCCAAAGGGCATTCCTTAATGCTAAATATTTAGCTATATACTAAAAACTGACAGGATAAAATTAAAAACACATTTAACAGATGTGAAAAAAAAATGGGCACTAGGCCAGCTATTCAAACTATGAAGTTTGCTATCAGCCTATGTGAGCAGAGTCACTGAGCACCACCCTCGGACCCACACCCACTCTGTCTTAATTCCACCTTAAAAAAAAACAGTGTTAGTCTTTTTTGACTATAGTTCCATAAAGTGGCTTGTTTAATTCAACCAGCGAATGATAAATAATAATTTTCTTAATCTTGCTTTTCACAAATACAATCCAGCCAAACATCTTGACCAATACTAAGCCTGAAACTCCTCCACAGGAAGTTCCAAGCTATGGAAATTAAACTTACTGATTAAAGGGGGCCCTAAAACTGACTGAAAGGCCAGAAAGCATCTTGTATAAGGCGTCACCTTTCAGCTTTCAAAGGAGAGCAGCTATGTTCAGAAATGACCGCTTCCTAAACGGTGGCGAGTATGACACATTTTTACGCTACCCTTGTCCTCCACCCAACCCCACACTTGTGTATGTTTGGTCAACCTAAGTTTCTCGTAAGTTGTTTTATCAAGTCGCTGAGAAGCCTCTGTGCAAAGGGAAACGGGAACACAGAGCTGGTGAGCCTTCGGCCGCACCAGCAGCAAACACACACTAGTTCTTACAGAGAGAAACGTTAATCACCAATGCTATGGCTCACCTCTGCTCTGATTGTGCTGCCTCTCTTGTTTGGAACAAAAATATCTTACAGCCTAAGATTTCTACCGAAGAGCTCATGGACATGTTAGAAAGAAGAAAGTGTGAAAAGGAATGTTGCCCCCTGCTGGCGGATCTCTGGAGTGAATGCCTCGCTGTGCTTTGTGCTTCAGACCCAGGGCTACCCCTCCACATCAACTGATCCGGGCGTGCTTCTTAAGAGTCACATCTGAAACTCACTCTGAAACAGTGCCAAAAATGAGTAGGCAAAGGTGTTAAAGACCTAGTCATGATGACCATTTCAAAAACTCAGCTGTCCTCCAGAGCCGCACAACCGTGCACACTCAACGGATGGCCGAAGCTTGTCTTACTGGACAGGAGTCTGGTTATGCAAAACCCTGCAAGTTCCCGTGGATGGCATATCTCTGAAATGTTGCCATTCCTTGCCCGTCTTTTCTGGCTGTCGATGGGGCGTTAGTTCCCTACAGTTGACACCTCCGAGGTGGTATGAGATTTGGAACTGTGACTGTCTTGGCTATTTGTACAAACTCTCAGCTCCAGATGACCCCATCTTACACAGCTCGAGAGGCATTGTCGAACACAGTTCCTGGTTAGTTACGGTGATTGCAGTGCCTGTCAGGAGTTCTTTCCCACACCGGCAGAAAGCTACGCAGGCTGAGAGTGAGCACGCGCCTACTTCCCCCTCGGATCGTGGAAGGAGAGAGCACCGAGCCCTGAACAGGAGGCTCGATTCCTACATGTTTAATACATGTTGAAGAAAAGATTTGCTGAATGGATAAATGAGCCAGCCCACCCCATTTGTGGTATTTAATTAAATCCAGCCTGTTTTCCAATGCAATGCTTAGGGTAGAATGTGGCATATTACAGAATAGGACAGGCATGGAATTGAAGCCATGGTTTGATACTCAGCCATGCAGGAGGAAGTGCCCTAAGCTCTCTATGCTACACATCCATGCCCCTCACCCTGCCGCATAACATCAGAAAGGTAACACTTTCTGTGCTATGGTAAGAACCATATATAATGGAACGTGCCAAGTGTTGAGGAAGTGCCTGGCACACGAGCATTCATACATGTTATGCTTAGGGAAAATGGGAACTTTAAAAAATCAACGCTATTGAGCAAAATTGGCTGAGATCCATTTTGAGAAGAGAAGAAAGAGAACCTGTGGTAGTGTCACTGTTGAGACGTCCAAACTTTTCTGTCCCCTCCCAGGAATCGGACTGTGTTTCTAGAAGCTGCCACGCTGTGCCTGCCTCAGACATCGTCCAGAGCTCCAAAGAGCTAGCCCGCCCTGCAGCAGGCAATGGGGGACTTCTTTCACTGGCAAGAATTTTCCAACCATTACATCCATGGTTTACAGTTTTCAAAATACATTAGTCAACACATTTCCACTTCAGTCTCACATCAGGCCCACTTTAACCGCAGGTCTCATTGGAAGGGGAGAAAGTGGAGAGCTGGTGGACCTTGTTTGGGAGGCAGAAGGCCTTTGTTCCCCACACTGTGTGCTCCTGGGAGCTGCGGCCACGTGCTCATCAGTGCTCACCAACTCCTTTGGGCATCGCCTCCTGGCACCAGGTCTTCCCCGGCTCTGTGGGCTTGAAGACAGAACAAGGTCTTGTGTCCTGGCCCTCCTATTTTTGCTGTTGCAAGTGACTAATGATAAGTCCCGTTATTCTGAGTTATTCAGAATTAACTGCTTTCCGAAAGTTTAGCAGAGCCCGACTGCCCTCGTGGTATTTTTAACAATGCTAGGATGCTCTCGGGCTTATTTTCAACATGAAAGATGCTCCAGCGAGTGTGAGTGAAATGGAAAAGTTGAAGCTCTCGTCTGGAGGGATGCAGACTCCACGCCTCCATTAGAAACAGCTGTGTCTGTGATGCATCTATTGACATTCTTGTGGCGCTGCCAGGGCGAGCTGGTGGCCAGCTGTCCTCATCATATTTTAATTAGAAGCTCCCACCCCAGGAGGGAGGGTCCGTGCAAAGATGTGCACCACCTGCCTGCTGCTGTCTGGGACCAGCCCTGGCTCCCAGTGCAGCCCCTCAGGCGGCATGGACAGCCCCACAGCTCGCCAGTGGCACCCAGCTGGCAGTCGGGACTTTGAAGGGAGCCGGGGGCAACATGAAGGGTGTATATTTTTATGAAGAGAAGGCTCATCTTTTCAACAGATGCATGAAAGGATTTGTTCTACAGAAAATGGGCAAGGACGATAGCTGTAGACAGAAACCCCTTTAAATTCACTTTGGCCTGAAGTAAAAACCGCTTCTTATCTTCAGAATCAGTGAGGGAAGACCTCTGGGGATAAAAATGTGGGAAAGAAAAGTTAAGTCCAAACAGTCTGTTAGCAGGCAATATGTGAAAAATCACTTGAAAAAAAAATAAGTCACAATTTATGAGTTAGCTGGCTATGATTCGCCTCCATCTCCTGCTCTGCTGGTTGCCTTTCTATGGGCCATGGGAAGCAGCCAGTTCAAACCTTGTCCATCTTCTCTCTGCATCACAGTGTAGATTCAGAGACAGCATTCTGGATTTACCATGCCCAACACCGAACAGTGACATGGTCTTGGGCCCAGGCAGCACTGCCACTCTCCCAATCCAACAAGCAGTCTCCTTCCCTCCTCTTGCCCCAGGGCTCCCTGGGCTTCCTTGAGGCACCTTGTCCTGGCTTCAGCCCTCCACCTTGGCACGGCTTCTTCCCTGTGTCTCTTCTCTGCCCCACAGATGCAGGAGCAATGGCAGCACCAGGAGCCGACAGTTCTGGGGGGAGACAGGTCAGAGCGAGAGTGCCTGGCACACCAGCCACAGCAACGGGCACCTTGGGTGGGCGGCAGCAGCTCCCATATCAACGCCTTCCTTCAACGCCTTCTCACTGCTTTCTCTTTCAAATCTCTCAATATACTGCTTTAAGGAGCCCGCAGATCTCAGACAGCAACACCCTTAGTTAAAGACACCCTGAGTCCAATCATGTCACCTCCTCCAGTGTAACAACCTTCAAGAAGAGGAGCAAACATCTGGGAAAAGGGGACTGAGAAGTATCTATCTTACTTCCCACCCTTTTGCCCCCAAAGGAATAAATACGCCATCAGGTGGGAGGGAGGGACGGCAGTGATGGCAGCTGGGGCAGCCCACCAGGGCTTTGGAGGAAGGAAGAAGCATGGCACAGGGAGTCGTGTTCATCATAAAATGGCATTTCTGAGTTCCATGTGACTCTCTTCTAGTAAAAGCCTGGTTTCTCATCCTTATGGATTTATTGAGTACAGTAATAGTGCCCAAATAGGCAGGAAAACATACTGCTTCCAAGAACTTAACTCTACCATAAAATTCGAAAACTCATTGTTTTCAATGCCTGAGGTGCTGTTTCCATAGCTTCTTCAGGCCAGTGTGGGTGCCGACACAGAACAGCAACATGAAAGTCCAAAATGCAATAAGGTTCATTTTTCTGAGGAAAACTCTTTTAGCGTGTTGGAGTTGCACGCTAGCCCCCACATGCTGAGACTTCTCACAGCAGAAAGATTCTACTGTGTAATACAGGACAAGTTAATCATCTGTTCTGAATTCTACCATATTTCTCTATTATGTCAAATCTAACAAAATTCAAGGTCAAGCATTTTAAAGCTTTCTAAACATCTCTCCTCCACAAACGCTTCCTGAGCCAAGAGGCCATTTCTGACCCCTGGTGCTAGGCTCTTGTCAATATGGCACTCAGCAATTTGATCCCACGCTCAGTCCTTGTAGTGAAACAATGGAGCTGGGCCAGAGGCCAAGTGACCTGCAAGGTGCTAACTTTCAGGGGGGCTGGAAATAGGAGAAACAAAAGTAGAAGGTCTCAAGCTAAAGAGTGCACATTAATCACTTTTTTATGACACCAGGCTAGTGTTTGGAACATGAATTAGTGAATGGACATAATCCATTTAAGTAGATTCTGAAACCCATAGACAGGCAAGTGGAAAAGCTATCTTCTTTAAAAATGAAGAATAAGAAAATGAACTATGGCCTCTTAAAAGAAAAGTGAGGGGTGGGCCTTTAGCATAGTGGTTAAGATGCTACGTAACTCACACTCCATGACGGAGTACCTGGCTCGTGTCCCAGCTCCACTTCCAACCCAGATCCACCCTCCTGCTGATGTGAAGCCCGGGAAAGAAGACAACACTGATGTGTCAAGGCCTTTCCAATGAACAAAATAGGGACCAGCGTGGTGGCACAGCAAACTCATCATCCTCCCACAGTGCCAGCATCCCATTTGGGGCTTGCTCCTATTCCCAGCTGCTCTACGTTTGATCCAGCTCCTGTTAACAGCCTGGGAAAGCAGCAGCAGATGGTCCAAGGACTCAGGCCCATGCGCCCACATGGGAGACCTGGAAGAAGCTCCTGGCTCCCAGCTTCACACTGACCCTACTCTGGCACATGCAGCCATGTGGGGAGTGAATAGGCAGATGGAAGATTTCTCTGTCTCTCCTCCTATCTGTAACCCTAACTTCTAAGTAAAATAAATATTTTAAATAAATAAAGTATTTTTTAAAAATAAAAGCAATCATATAAAGAATGTTTATGATTTAGTTGGGGAATTCAAGGTGAGGGGCAGGAGTACCAACCTTTAGCTTTGTTCATGGACCTCAAGGCCACCATAGTGATTTGTGTCACGATTTCCGATCTCATTTGAGACATATTCTTACTACTGACTCAATCATTTCCACATGCATTTTTGAGAATGCAGTAAGGTCCACAAACCCACAACCCAACTAGAAGACAAGAACTTTGATAATAACTGGCTTCTATTGCTGGTGGAGGGAGGGTTAAAATGACAGCTCCCATCCCCTGTGCTGTTTATAGAATGTACTGTGACACTCTACCTGTTGAATGTTGAGGTCTAAACTGGCAGGACCACTGTTACAGCCATGAGCAACAGGGATTGGAAAAAGTGACTGAAAAAGCAACTAGGCTAAACTATAAGGGTGTCTGGTCCCTCTGTATCTTTCTCTCGAACTGCTCTCTCTTGGGTTCCAGCCACAGTGCTATAAGGAAGCTCAACTAGCCCCATACAAAATCCATGTAGGGAGGCCCCAAATAGGTCTCAGTCACCATCTCACATCAGGGGCCAGACGCCATCAGATGATTCCATCATCAAGTCTTTGCAGTCGAGGTGCAGACATGGAGAAAACACAAACTGTTCCCCTGGCCTTGTCCACGCAGCCTGAATCACAGGACCTTGAACACGATGGCATGGATTCCATGGGGACTCTTACATAGCAATAATAGTTAACGGTCCCTAATTGGGTCAGCACTGCTTCTTTTTCCTACATTGTCACTAAGATAGCTGCCATCTTGTTTCCTGACCTTATGTATCCATTCCTTTCATCACTAAGTGGTTTGCTTTTACAGCCATGAAAGCTTAAAACCGAATTTTTAACTGTTTTAGACTTTATAATGAGAATCCCATACTTAATACCTTCTTTTGGGACATAATGTCCCATTCAATATTATATCCATAATATTCATCCTTACATTGTTATTGCTCAATAATTTTGACAGAATATGGCTACTGGGCTAGAATTGTCAGACAAGATAGTTAATATGTTTTAAACACAAACTCTTGAGACTGCCTATGCTTAAGACTAACCACGCACTGGCATCAGTCCAGAAATTACATCTTCCTTTCCTTTTCACAAATCTGCTTGTTCATCTAGTGGCTGATCAGAATATTCATTCAACACATGTGAGCCTAAGAATTTCAGGAGCTGCAGGCAGGCAGATGGCTGGAATAGCACGCCCCAGATAAGGAACAATTCTATGACCACCTGCCCCAAACAGCCAAGCTTCATCTCAAAAAACCTAACTGGCATCACCATGGACCCTAGAAACCCATCTACAGTACTCGCTTCCTCCCCTGGGGCTCCCACTATTCCTTTAAAAGTCCTCCAGCCATAGTTGAGCTGGTTAGATGGAACTAAGTTTTAATACCCATTGACATGTACGAGAGCCGAATGGGATGTGGGACAGGCTGGGCGAGTCTGCTTCACATACTGGCAAACCAGAGTACGGGGCAGGCCTGGTGGGGGTTATTGTGGGTCACTCTGACTAGGCTGCAGCTCCCACTGATTTATGTGCGGGCCGAGTACATGCTGGGCAGAACCAGGCTGGACTGCAACACCCACTGGTTCCAGTGGAAGTCGGGGCTGAAAACAGAACTAACCCAGTAATTGCAACCACCAGCTGATCGGGGCGATGCATTGTGGCGGGCCCTATACTTGCTAGTACATACAAGAATCTGGTCTGGGAACACCTCAGACAAAGTTTCTTTGGGGATCTCCCCAATCGAAATGCCGGACTCAGAACCCTAACCAAGAAAAGACAGAAAACAGAATGAGTCAATCAACTACCTCAGCTATATGTTGGCAGCGAAATATTGGGCAAATGGAGACTCTATGATAGACTATGTCAATCAGTGGATTCTTTAATGACCTCATCGTGCTTGGAGTGGCGAGATTGGCAGCGATTCTTAACTTCTGAACTATCAAAACCACTTGAGCAAGAATCTCGGAACATGCCCCACATCCGGGACCTGGGGTGGGTGGGAAACTGGGTTGGGCTTCTCCCTCAATATCCTCCTTTTCCTCAGATACATGAAGGAAACAATATGGAAATGATAGTCTTACCCACTTTCCTGTAGCCCTTGAACCTTTTTATCCTAATTAACTAAGGAAAGATTGTCAAAAATACAATTTAAAAAGTCCTCCAGCCAATATGCAAATTAGGAAGAGCACTTTTGAGAATGAAGAGGTCTACTTCCTCCCTAGACAGTTACATTCTTGAATTATCCGTTCCCTTCCATCAGCTCCAATCACTCATACATTGGCAGTCCAGTGTCGAGTAGAACAAGCCTAATGTTAGCCAGAAGCACAAAAGGGCTTATGGACCTTCTAGGCAGAAAAAGACCAGATCCAGAGAGCAACTTCCACAACTTCCAGCAACAGGGCTGGGTAGCTTTTGGAAGAATGTCTGCTAGATACAGAGCTAGAGTATTTTTATGGCAAACATTTGGGAAAGGAAGGCGTAAGTCATTTACCCTGAGCCTACTTGGCCAAAGGTAAGAGGGTAGGATGGTGCAAAGCAACGGGAAATGAAATGTCGGAGTGGTCCCTATAGGAAAGTCATTGCTGCTTCTGTGAATGGGTGGGCTCAGTAGTCGTGAAGGTCAGGTGCAGCGCTGCACTGATGGACAGCAGATTTAAGGGAAGGTTTCAGCATTCAGGAATCTGAAGCAGTGCTGGTTTGGGCCCACAGTTATTAACTCATTAACTTCCTTTAGCTCTTCCCTCCTCTCTTGTAATTAAATTTAAGATAGCTTAGAATTTTCTTACCACATACATTCATGTAAATACCACAAACAAAATATACCAAAAGCAAAGTTCAACTTCATTAATCATTTGGGAAATGCAAGTCAAAATGATAGTGAGATATCATCTCACTCTAATTAGAATTATTATCTTCAAGAGGGCAGCATTATGGCATAGTGGGTTACGTGACCACTAAAGATGCCAGAACCTCATTTCAGAATGTTGTTTTGAGTCCCAGTTGCTGTACTTCCAAGCCAGCTCCCTAACACCCCCAAGAAGGCCACCGAAGGTCGCCCAAGTGCTTGGGCTTCTGCCGCTGACCTGGGAGCCCAGCTGAAGCTCCCGCTCCTGAGCCTCAGCCCTGCCCAGTCCTGACTGTTGCAGCATCTGGGGAGTCAGATGAAAAACCTCTTACTGTAAATGTCTCTTCCTCTCTCTGTCTCTACCTGTTAAAAGAAATTCTAAAGAAAGAAGAAGAACTGTCATTAACAAGCTGCCATGTGTTGGTGAGGTTGGGGAGCAGCAGAAGCCCTAAGGCCCTCCTGATGTTCATGGGAATGTGCTTTAGTAGAAGCAAGACGTATGGACCTTCCTCAGAAAACTAAAAACAGAACTACCATGTGGTGCAGTCTCATTACTAGGTGTATATCCAAAGGAAATGAAATCAATCAGATACACATTAACATCCCCATGTTTGTTGCATTACTATTCACGACAGTCAAGAAATGGAACCAACCTGAGTGTCCATTCACTGCAAAGTGGACAATGAAAATGTACATGTACACAATGGAATGCTAAGCAGCAACGAAAAAACAAAATCCACTCTCTGTGTCAACGGGATGGAACTGGAGGTCATTACACCAATGAAGTAAAAAACGCACATTTCCCCTACTCCTGTTTTAGAGAGGTGATGTTATTGAAGTTGAGAATAGTGGCTACCAGAGGCTGGGGAGGGTGATGGGGATACAGATGTGGAAAAGTTCATCAGCAGGCATTCGGCCAGTTATCTAGGGAGACAAAGGCTGGAAGTCACACGGCAGAATAGGGTGACTACTAACAATGACCATGTTCTGTCCATTTCAGAACACTTACAAGAAAGAATTCTGAATGTTTTCACTGCACAGAAATGATCCATGCTTGAGGACATAGACATGTTTACCCTGATTTGAACAATGTGCATGTATACTACACACAGTACTCCATACACCCTTATCTCAATTTAGAACCTAAATTTAAACTCTCCTCCACACACTTAGTGAATTAAAGATCATCAGCTTCTCAAAACCCCATAGGTGTCGCCTCCACTAGCTCCAACATTTCTTCCAGACAAGATACAAAAGCGAGCTGGCAGTGGTCACGCTCACGAGGGCCATTTGGAGATTATCAATTACAATAGATGTTGACAAGAAAACGCAGACGTTAGGACAAGTTCATGCTTCTCAAATCCTGTGTTGCCAAACATGCCCTAGATGAGATTTTTTTGTGGTTATACATTCATAAAGAACGCCAGGAAGTGTAACTACTTACTGACCTAAGGCCCTGGAGTCAGAGTTCAAATTCTTGCAGTGGTCTCGGCACTAGCTTAGTTAGGGAAGCCGATGAGTTTCTGAAAGCTTGAAGTTAACCCATGACATATTTTCTCCAGCAAACGTTGCTCAAGGGGTGCTTTAAGAGATAAGCAAACAGTGCAAAATTGACAAGGGTTTAATCTTTGTTCAGTGTTCAAACAGGTCTCTACATATATCAACGTGTTCTTCTAGTTATGCAGTCTCTCTGACCCTCAGCATACCCTAAGGATCTTGAAATAGTGATAAACAGTGTTTTGGGTAAATTTTGAGTTTTGTTTTAAACTGCCGTGGAGAGAGCTTTCTCTTCGGGATGATCAATAAGACAAGGAGGGCAAGTGCTTGGCACAAGGACAAGCCCTGCGGGTTAACACTGAAACAAGCATTAAGAGCAAGTATTAGTGCTTAAAAAGAAATATACAAACTGCCAATGTCCCTACCCCTCAAGTGACACCGAGAACTGGCAGGGGAGATGTTCAAACACAGGCCCGAGGGCCCAGCAGAACAGAATGTGCACCGTGGCTCCTCCATTCAGGGGCCCAGTTATCTTCTCTAAGCTAAGCTATCTTCTCTCTGATTTTCAAAGTGCTTTTGAGGTCATGAAGACTTAGTGTTTATAAAGCACTTCATGTGACACAATTCACAGTAAACATCTGATGCACAAAGTGGTGAATCCAGTGAGGGGATCTGAGCCAATACAGCCTCATCTCCAAGAATTCCTTGAAGCCCTTACTATAGATGACTCAAACTTATTATCTAGTCATTTGTTATCCTGCTATATATGTATTTGAGAAATGCCTATATTGCTAAAAGAAAAGTACATACGTAATTTTTTTTTTAAAATAGTGTTTTTTCTTGAAAGGTAAAATGACAGAGGGAGATGGGAATGCGACCCAGGTCTCCCGGGTGGGTGGCTGGGCTTCAAGGACTTGGGCCATCCTCGCTGCTTCCTCCCGGGACTTTGAAGAGCAGGAACTGGAGACCGGAATGCCACTCATGTCCCTCCATCGTGGTGTGTGGGCATCTTAGCTACTAGGACAGATGCTTGCTCTCAATTTTTTAATTGAAAAAAATTTTAATTTCCTATTAAGAATATGCACCCCAAACTGAGAAAAGGTGGATGGAAAGTCCTTTCAATATCATTTATATTGAAAATTCAGTCAAGATGTTACCTAGGACAATGTCATTATCTAGTTTACATTTGCTAATAACTACAGGCACAGAGTTAACTGCATCCCCATGGCATTTGGATACAGCAGAAATGCAGCCCGCGTCTGTCGTGTGGGACAGATCATCCCAAAGGTTGTGGTTCATGCATGTAGGACATTAACCAGACTCAGCCTTACACTGACAATCCTTGATTAATGGCTTATACATCCTTAAGTTCTCAAATGTTTGTTAAGCCAGTCTCAACATCTTACCTGATCCTCTCTTTACCAAATGAGTTGACTAAAATCTGTAACACACATTCATTTTATATTTGCGTGGAACTCCTGGTCTTAATTTTCTGCAAATTATGTTAGCGAGACTGAGAAAGTTTAGGAGAAAAAATAATGCTCATTGATGTGTTGCAAACTGAAAAAAGATTTTTTAGCATTGTGAGTTGCTCTAATCCAACTCATGCGTTTTATCAATTTTCTTTCATATGTCTTCGTGATACCTGAATTATCTAGTGCTCGGGCCTTTGGTATGAACGAGGGCAGCTGCCACGTGCTGTGGCAAGACAAGCTGGCAGGAGTTCTAACATCCCTTGCTGAGCTCTATTACAAATGAATTCAAACACCACTGTAACAATGGCTCCCCCTCTGCGGCTTCTCCAGGCCTCATTAGTGTTCAGAGAGATACGGGCTCCTGTTCCCACATGCCCATAACACCTGGCTAGCTTCACACACCTGAAACACAGCCTCACTGCAGTGTTCCTGCCCACACAAGAGAACAAACAAGGCTGGACTCCAAGGAGCAGGCTTATTGGGATATGCTATGCTGCTCCTTGTTAAGATGTAATACTCAACACCGAGAACAGTTGGCAACGTTCAGGGCCAGATTTCTGCTTAGTTCGTGAGTACTGTAAGCCATCTGAACCACCACGGGCCCTCGTACCAGAGAAGATCAGTGGAACAGAATAGAAATCCCAAAAGTGAGCCCACACATATGCAGCCAACTAATCTTCAACAAGAAAACTGAAAAAAATCCAGGGAAAAAGCTTGGTCTCTTCCACAAACCCTGTTGGGACAATTGGATAGTAGCCTGTAGAGGTGAGCAGCACCTCATGCAAAAATCAGCTCTAAATGGATTAAAGACCTAAACCTGCACCAGAAACCATCAAACCATTAGTATTGGGAAAGACTTCTTAGGAAAATCACCCGAAGCACAGGCAGTCGAAGTCAAAATGAACAAATGGACTACATCAAACTAAGAAGCTTCTGTCCAGCAAAGGAAAGACCAACAAAGCAAAGAAGCGACCAACAGAGTGGGAGAAAATGTTTTGACACAACACAACGAATAAGGGACTAATATCCAGGGTTTACAAACAGCTTCAGAAATTCAACAACAGCAAAATAAACAACCCTGTTAGGAAATGGGTGACAGAAATGAGTAGGCATTTTTCTAAAGAACAAATTCAAGTGGCTAATAGACATATGAAAAATGCTCATGCTCTCTGGCTACTAGGGAAACACAAACAAAAACACACTGAGGTGCCACCTAACTCCAGTGAGACTGGCCTGCATTCAGAAATCCACTAACAAGACTTGCTGGTGGAAATGCAGGCTAGCGCAGCCACAATGGAAGTCAGTACCCAGAGTGTTTAGACAACTGAAAAGCGACCTGCCATTTGACCCAGCCTTCCCACTCCTGAAGTAAAATTTGCATAGGAAAAAGTGACCGGAAATGGTCATAATGACAAAGACATGGAAACCATCCAGATACCCATTGAAAGAGAAATTGGTAAAGAAACTGTGGTACATCTACTCCACAGAATACTAAGCAACCATTGCAAAGAATGAAATTATACCATTTACAACAAAATGGTTCCAACTGGAGGCCACAACGCTCAGTGAATTAGCCAGTCGCTAAAGAACAGTGTGTTCTCTCGGCAATATTCATGCAAAATGCAAAACAAAATGATGTACAGGTAAACATGTGTATACATATATTCTCATGGATGAACTGCATAATGAAGACTAGCATATCAGGAAGTGAAGTTTCATTATGGGACACACCTTTACTCCTGAATAAAAGGAACAGCTGAATATACCTCAAGCTTTTCTGCCTTTGTCCATACCTACAATGCCATGATGCACATAATGGGATGTCAGATTTGTCACTAAAGGACAGCAGTAATATGGGCAAATGGAAGGAGGAGAAGGAGGGGAGGGAGAAAGGAGCGGGAACTGAGGGATCCCTACGCCCAAAACTATGTTCTGGAAAATAATAAAATAATTTTAAAAAAATAAAGAAATCAGTTTTGACAATTCAGATTTGAATACACAATCTTATGGATAAGTCCCAGATTTGCAAGGATAGAAAATGTCAGAATACATAATGAATCCAGTTAGCTCACAATAGAAGAGATGTAAAATGGGATTCTTACCTTTACAAAAGGGAAAGTAATTCATAAAAGCCCTTTGCCCCTGTCTTCTCTTATTGTCTCAACTGCTAAAGCCGCGTGGTGGACAATGCTCAAGCAGGGGCCCTTGGACACACATCCCCTTCTCGGGAGGAGCCTCTCTCCTGCAGAAGGAAGAGGCGGCCTGGCTGAACGCTCTGAGCCAGCAAGCCAGTGCAGTTTCCTGAGAGGCCACACCGAACGGCCACGATGGACCAGGGACGGGCTGGGCTGAAGCCAGGAGAGCTTCTGCGTCTCTTTCAAGGGTGCCAGGGCGCAACGACTTGGGCCATCTTTCACTGCTTTGCCAGGCCATGTGCTGGGAGCTGGATTGAAAGTGGAGCAGCTGGGGCTTGAACCAGCACCCATATGGAATGCCAGCTTTGCAGGAAGTAGCTTATTTATCTGTGTCACAATGTCAGCCCCTATCTACCCAATTTAAAGAAATGTGCCTACTTGCAAGGCTAGCCTAGTCCAACCTCCATTTTCTATTTATCAGCACTTCTAACAGGCTTTAAGGCCATGAGTCCTCTCTGTGATGTACACAAGCACAACTCACTTAGACTTCCTTCCCTAGAGAATGGGAATAAGCTGCTGCAGCATCCATTTTACAGGTTAAACGGCAGACTTCATTTAAAGCATCTGACATGCTAACTCCTATTTAGTCCTCAGGAAGGAACAGTTGTTTTTAGTGTTACAGAATGGGATAGAAAGGCTTTTGAGTTGAAGGAGAATTTTTGCATAATTAGTTTTTAAGCTCTTTCTTCAAAACTGCGTGCATGCCCCTTTTGATCAACGCAACTCACTTGCAACTTCAAGACAATGCACATAGAATTGAGATTAAATTCTAGTTTTCACAAAAACCTCTCTTCAGTATGTTTTATCTAAAGGATACTTGGAATTTGAGGATAATACAAATCTGCGAAGTTCTAAAGTCAGGTGCAATATTATATGGCAGGGATTCTAATTTCCTATTTCCATACTTGATTTCAAAAGCATGAACGAATTATTCTTCCCTTTTACCAGGGAAGCAAACAGAACCAGGGAGTGCAGTGACCTGCTCACAACCACAAAGCTTGGGAACACTGCTGGAGGTGTGAAGGCAGGACATTAGTAGCTTTAACCGGTTTGAAATCTTGGCATGAGACCGCAGGTGGGGAGTCAGGCTGCAGGTGATGCGAAGTGATGCGGTCAGGCGGTGGTGTAGAGATGTGAATCTAAGCGGTAGGTGCTGAGCCAGGGTGAGCCGAGGCACTCGGTTCACTGACACTGGGCTGCAGGAAGAGAACTGATTCACACATCTGGTGTGAGAGACAAAGGTAGCCCGAAAGAGGGGGTGCTTTGTTGAGGCAGAGAACCAAGGAGGATGGACCACCACTGCCTTCTTGGCCCTGGCTCTGTCTCCCAAGGCGTCTGGTCCATAGAGTCTCAACCAAAGCCCAAGAGAAAGTCCATGGGGTGGGGACACTGCCAGGTCCTACAAGAAGGCTGAGAGAAGAGGACCCCATTCACACTTTGGGGGGCAAGGCTCCAGGCAAAGCATGCCATTCCCCCATCTGTTGGTGGGGAGGCAGGTTTTCTCTCTAGGAGGAATGTCAAGGAAGCTCTGAGAACGTTCCTAAAGGAAAGCAGGGAGCCTATAGGGACGAGTATCATCTCCTGCCTGGACCCACACTGGCTGGCAGAACCCACCAAGCCATTTTCATCCTGGTGCAAAAGCCAGGCTTGGTGAGGCCACGTTCAATGCAGGGCATTCTAGAAGGCTCGGTGAGTCCATACCTGAAGCAGAACATTATAGAAAGCTCAGTGAGTTTATATCCAAGTCAGGACATTATAGAAGGCTCGATGAGGCCATACACAAAACAGGGCAAAATAAAGAGCCTGGTGAGCTTATACCCAAGTAAGGACATTTTAGAAGGCTCAGTGAGGCTATACAAGCAGAACATTCTAGCAGGCTCAGTGAGTCCAAACCCAAGTCAGGACCTTCTAGAAGGCTTGGTAAGTCCATAGTAGGGTCAGGACATTCTAGAGGGCTTGATGAAGCCATACCCAAGTCAGGATATTCTACTAAGGCTGTACCCAAGGCAGCATATTCTAAAAGGCTTGGTCAGTCCACAGCAGAGTCAGGACATTCCAGAGGGCTTGGTAAGGCTATAGCAGAGGCAGCGGATTCTTGTGGCACATCTTGCCCTCACAGTCCTCCCTTTTATCCCTAATCTGAGGAAAAAGAAAGGAGTCTGAGAACCTGTTCTAAAATCCCAGAAGTGGTACCCACACCATAAGGCTTGATGGCTCTAGGAAGTGCCCAGGGAAACCCCCTGTGTACCCCAGTTCCCACAGCCGTTTGAGGGTGTGTAGCATCAGACCTGTTGTTCTCTGGCTCCAGATGAAGATACGGAGAGGCAAGCAGAGGGCCAGGAGGCTCAGGGGCTGCTCAGACAGCCAATAGAGAGAAAAGCTGTGTGCTTTTACTTTTGGAAGCAACAAAGAGGCTAAAATAGGGCAGAACTGGGTACCCTCAAAGATATCTAGCATCCCTTCGCAGATATCAAATCAACAGAAACTACCAGTACTAGACAGACACATGAGGGCTAAACCTGAATGAGTATTATTGCAAGTCCCATGTTATTCCAGTATCACCATCTAACAGACTGCCAGAAGCAGTCTGCGAAAAAATAAATGAACAACAGTGTGACATGGTAAAAGAAGAGCTGGGCAGACTGAGCCTGCATCTTGAGTTCACAGACTGCGCTCCTGGGGACGGGGAGGGGAGGTCAAATTCTACAATGGGCAAAAGTCCAAGACCAAGGTTGAAGCCTGAAGGCAAGGGTCCACAGCTGAGCTATGGCCCAAAGCCACTGCACTGTGAGCTTCAAGATACCCTTGAGAAAGTCATATGCTGACTTTTGTGTTTGGACCATACTGTTGCCTCCTGAATGTCAAGCACTGGTTGGTTAACATCAACATGGGATGTAGCTATGAATGTCTGTGCCACATCAATTCTTGTAATTTGAGTCCCCAGGTCGTTTCAATTAAAGATTGAGGCAGTGGACCTCTAGGTCAACCTCCTCAACCTCCTTCCCCAGCGAAGGGGGCTCTCCTCTGGCCACCCGCTTCGGCAGTGATTATCTTGTATCTGTTGCTGTTTCTTATTTTCTTCACTGCACATCACCTCCCTCTCAGAGCCTGATAACGCTGCTGTGGGCGGCAGAACAGATGCTGTCAGCAGCACCTGGGTGTTACTGGAATGCACAGCCCCAGGCCCCACCTGCAGGCTTCTGAATACAACCTGCATTTTATCTAGCCCAGGAGGAGGCTTGGCCATTTCAATTCTGAGACACAAGACTGTACACTATGATGTTGTCACCAGCCAGGGGACCAAATTTCCCTCCCTCCCCGTTCAGTGACTTGTAGCAGGCACGTGGGAACACACAGGAGTCTTGGATCTGAGGAGAGGTGGAAGAAAGTTCTAACGGAAAATAAAACCAGAGTTGGAAAGACAGCCCATGTAGTTCCATCCAGCTGTACCTGCTTCCGGTGTGCTGTCTAAAAGCTCGCTGGAAAGGCTGGTGTCAAGGAGGTTTTCCTGCTTTTTGAAGAGCTTTATGGCTTCAGTTCATTCATCTACTTTGGGTTAATTTTCATGCACGGTTTAAGATAAGGCTCCAGTTTCATTCTTTTGCTTGTGAAAATCCAGTCTTCCCGGCACCACTCGATGCAAGCACTCGCTTTCCCCATGCGTGCTGGTTCACTGCACATTCCGATGACCCCCTGGGCCCTGCACTGTGTCCCGGTCAGCACGTCAGACTTCCTGCCAGCATCACATAGTTTTGATGACATATTTTTACATCAGAGTGTGTGATGGGTTTTACTGCGTTTTTTTCTCAATATTGCTTTAATTCTGCAGGATTTTTATGATTCCACAAAAATTTTAGGACTTTTTTTTTCCTATTAGGAAATTGCAAAAAAGTTCATGTAATATTGAATTATTGGTTATATTGCCCACGCATTTTGGAAAGCCGTTTTATATTTTTGTGAGTTCTGTGGTTGGAATTGTGACAGGCCTTGTGTTAAGTCAGGACATAGCTTTGGCATAGTATTTTAACAATATTAATCATTCCAATTAATGAACATAAGCCATCTTTCCATGTAGGAGAAAATAAAAATAGGAAGAACTGTTTATAAACCACATCTGATAAGGGGTTATAATATGCAAAATTTATATAACTTTTACAATTCAATAGCAGAAAACCCACAACCCAACTTTTAAAAACGGGCAATAATTTAAACAGACATTTCTCAAAAAGAAATGTCAATAGATAGGTAGGTATATGAAAAGGTGCCTGGAATCATTGATTGTCAGAGAATTATAAACCAGTACAATATGATGTATCCCCTCACATGCTTCTGCATGGCGTTGTCAAGAACGTAAACACTGGTGGGGTTGTGGAGAAAAGCATTCCCACACAAAGACGTTAGGAATGGAGATTGCTTTGGCCACTATCAAAAGCAGAGTGGAAGTTTCTAAAGAAACTGAAACTAGGGCTGCCACGTGGCCCTACATTTTCTCTTCAGGGTACATACCCAGTGGAGACAAAATTACTAGTCTGACCTCCCAAGTTCATTGCAGCATTACTCACAATAGTCCAACAGGGAAACCATCCAGTCTACCAGTCTACCAGTCTACCATCCAGTCTACCAGTCTACCATCAAGTCTACCATCCAATCTACCAGTCTACCAGTCTACCAGTCTACCATCCAGTCTACCAGTCTACCAGTCTACCATCCAGTCTACCAGTCTACCAGTCTACCAGTCTACCAGTGGAGGAACGGGTAAAGAAAGTGTGGTATGCGTGTGAGTGGAGGAGGGAATGAAGAGATGTAGGCCAGAAGATACCAGGAATCAGACATGGAGGAGGAATGCATCTAGACAGCTAGCTAGCAACACAAGGATCATAGTTACTAAAATTGCATGGCATTGGGATTGTTATTAAGTAAGTAGATTTTAACTATCACTGTCACAAAAAAATGAACTGTGTGAGATGACAGTTCATTTGCTTCATGGTACTAACCATTTACTATACATATCCCATTTCATCAAGTTGTAAACCTCAACTATACGTAAGAGTTTCTTAAAGTATTCTATGTAACTTCAATTTCACCAAGTATAAAGTGTCAGCGAAAGAAGTCTTAGATGAAGTTCAAAGAGTAAAGTTTTCAAAGGATTAGTCTTAAAGACTCAAATAAGACTACCGGTTGTTTAAATTCACAGGAGTCAGTGGGAGTAGTGAGCACAGCAGCCAGGATGCTCTCAAGGGTGTTGCGTTTCTGAAATGAGTGCAAAAATACAATCACCCTGTGTTTATGAGCTCAGTAAGTGGAGAATCCTCAGGAAGACATTTCAACAATCATTAGTTCACCCACCAAACACGTATTTAAAATCTACTGAGTGCAGGCAGGTTCTGGAGAACGTAAACAAAACATGGCCCAAGGCAGTCACTCCTTCAGCAAGTGTTTACTGCTACCAACTTTGAGCCAGCCACTGTTGTGAAACGCCGGAGACACGATAGTGAGAAAGAAAAAATAAGCCAAATCCCTACAAGACAGGGAAGAAAAGAAATAACACATAAGGTAGTAAGTCAGATGTCTACGGGTGGGGCTAAGAAAACAACAGTGAGTCAAGACTGCAGTGTGGGAGGAGTGTCGTCATCCTGAATGGCCAAAATGAGGCCTGGACTGTGGGCAAAGGAACGCGTGCGTGCCTTCAAGGGGGGCTCTGCAAGCCTGCTGCCCAAGAATTCAAAGGCTTGCCCCTACCATGACCACCAAGGAGGCCAGCTGGGGAAGGATGGCCACAGGGGGAAGCAGGTGACGCAGGCCAGCGAGACTGGCTCCTGAGGGCCACCTCTCCTTTGAGCAGAGTAGTTCTTCCAGCCCTCTCTAGTGTCCTAAGATTCTGGGACCCTGTGTTTCACCCATCTGGCTTTCCTGAAGGCAAAGGAAGACACTTCTTTTCTGCTAGTGCTAACTCAGAAACAGAAAGTCTCTGAGAGCCGGCTCAATGCTTTGAAGACACAAGCTTTAAAGACTCAAAGGACTTGAACAGTGGCAAGGGAGAGTATCAGAGGGAACACTCAGTCTGAAGTACAATGAATGTGAATTTCAGACTTTTAAATGCTGAATCATGAATCTCAGGACCCATTCTAACTTCCTAAGAGAGTGTACTAACTAGGATCATAAACCCACAGGTGTTTACATTTTAAGCATCTAACCACAAGGTGGAGATCTAAAGCAAAGATGATTTGTCACAGCAGCGCTCAGAACGTATGTAAGATTAGACTTGTACATATTGTCAGAAGGTGCTAGAAACTGACTTATGTTTTAAGCTGCAAGGAGACGGTGCTTGCTGCATCCATATTCTTTCATATTGGAAGCATGTATTTGAGTCCTAGGCAGCACCCAACAGGTGCAACTGGGAACATCAACCTATCAGAAATGTCAATGTTCAGATCTAAAACAGGAGACCACTGTGGTCACATCACTTGATCACAAATGAATTCAACAAAGGTTCTCATGTCGCTACAGCCCAGCTTGGCTGCCCTGAGCCTGGCAGCACCACAGCACTGATTCTGTAGTCTCCTGGGGTCTTCTTGCCTTTGGAGATGGCACCGACTTACCGAATGAGGCTCTTGCGCCTGCAGAAAACGCACATCTCTTTTGCAGATGTGTGGGTTGTCTCATCTTCCCTCCTTAAGCACCAATGTCCCTCCAGCTGACTCATCTAAAGGTTTCATTGTTTCAAAAAAAATCATCTAAATATCTTCCTATTGTAGCAAATAGATAATTACAAACCTGAGCTACATACTGAATGGAAAACCTAATCTGACCTTTGCTTTTCAGTCTACTTCTATATGTCCTCACTGACCCGAGAGACCACAGAGCAGAGGAAATTAAATTTATCAGTGTCAAGCACAGCAAAAACCCTTGCAGAATTCCTTCCAGGTCTTCTGCTATCTTTTATTGTAACAAAGGAATCCTTTCATGGACATTGTTTTTTTTTTCTCTTGGTTTACTGAAGTTCTGAAATTCCAGTCTTCAACGTTTTAAAGGTTTTTGCTGCCATCACCATAGGGAATTTAAAAAGGCAGCCACAAACTCCAGTATGGCCCTCAGCTCCTGGTGGGAAGTTCCCCTCCATCCTCGTCGCTGTTCCCCACAAGGCCCTCCTGGACAGCCAGCTGAGGACAGCGCTAAGTTGTTTATGAACAGACATCAAAGAGGGGATGCTGGTCTGAACCCAAGAGGCCTTTGATCCTGTACACCTTGATTTAGAAACCAAACCCCAGCTCTGTCAACATTAAGACAGGTCTCTTCCGCTGTTTTCCACTCCGGAAATGCCCAACCTTAGGATTTCCGCTTCCTGTGTGGCTGGACTCACAGATGGAGACCCAGGGAAACAGGAGACCTCTTGTATCTCCCACAAGAGCAAGGTGAAATGCAGTGCAAACGCGGCCTGTTGACATGACACTCTTAAACCAAAGCAGACTCTTCAGGGAACCTTAGAGAGAACCCCAGGGTAACGGGTAACAGGGCACTCACCGACTTACACAGTGGTCTCACACTCGTGTGTGTCAGCACCCACAGAAGGCTTGTGAAATGTGCCTTGCTGGCCTATCCCACCCTGACCTTCCAGCTCTATGAATCTGGTGTGAGGTCAGAGAATGAGCTCCAACAGGCTCTCAGGCGACGCTGCATATGCTGAGCTGAGGGCCACACCACTGCTCGGGGTCATTCAGAGGAACACAGGGAAACGCTTTGAATCCTGGGAAATCCTGGAATCTCGTTTTAAAGATCTGGGGAGGCAAGAGTGAAACACAGGGCTTGGAACACTAAGTTTTAAACCTTGAACACATACAACTTTTATTTGTCAGTTATACTTCAATAAAGCTGCGTCAAAACTAGCTCATGGGCCACATAAAGTTTTACTGAATCTGGGGAGGATGGAATGCCTCTGTTGTGCATAATATCTGGCTTTAGCTCTCACTGCTGTTAACGGTAGCTTCTAAGATAGACTGAGCTTTCTATAAAAACAAATCCAGCGTTAGGAATTATAATTTGCACCAGATAGGGGAAAAACTCCGTGCTCCAAAAATGAAGCTGAAATGATGTTCTTGCCAGCAGCTCTCCACCAGTCTGCAATGTATTCCCTTTTTAATAGAAGAAAGGGCTTCAAAGACATTCGGATCCACACATGTGCAAGACGGCTAAGACCGAAGTTGGGAAAGTCGGACCAGCTTCCACACGATTCAGCCGGCAATTCTGTAACTTATATTACTAAATACAATGAAAGCAAAGAGAGGCAGAGTGAGAGGCGACACGGGTTGCACAAGAAAATAATGGTGAGGTGTCAAAAATGTTCTAAAATACAAATGCAATAGGTAACTCCCCAGCAGTAAAACACGAGCCCCTTGAGATGTCTTGGAAGTCCTTTCCAAGGTGACCCTGGAAAATTATCAAAGTCAAATATATTTTTTAAGGAAAAGAAGCTTAGTGCTACACAAAAGAAGACAGCACTGTGAGATGGACGACATGACGCTCGGCATCCACTTGCCACTAATCCCTCTCAGCTCACTTGGCTCGTCTGTGACTTGATGAACGAAACTCGTTGGTGGCTGCAGTCCACCAGCACCTAGACTTCCTGCACAGCAGTAGGCTTACTCAGGGCCCACATTCCAGCCCCGCTCCTGCTCCCCAGCCACTGAGCTTACTCGTTAGCACCCCATCTTGTCGCCGATGGCCGACGTCATGTGGCAAGACAGCCACTGAAGGGCAAAGGCAGATGGGACAACACAGGCCACAAAAGTCAGACTGCAGCGCAATCTCACTCTCTCTCGGTCTTCCTTTCAGTCAAAAAAGAACTCACGTCACATGAAGAGTGAAGAGCATTATTTTTTAGAGAGATCTTCATTCTGCTGTTTCACTCTCCAAATGGCCACAATGGCAAGAACTGAGTGGATCCCGAGCCAGGAGCTTTCTCTAGGTCTCCCATGTGGGTGCAGGCCCAAGAACTCAAGCCATCCTCCACTTTTCTCAAAGGTCATAAGCAGGGAGTTGGAGCAGCCAGAATGTCAACCAGGGCCCATATGGGATGCTGGTGCTAACAGGTGGAGGATTAGCCTGTTGAGCTACAGTGCTGGTCCATAGAAGGAGTATTTTCAAAGAATATATACTGAGCTCAGTTCACTCTTCTTAAACTTTGTTTAGGTATTTCTTTGAGAGACAGAAAGAGAAAGATAGGGAGTTCCCACGCACAGAGGTGGAGCTGGGAGCAGGAACTTGTGTATGGCTGGAGGCTGATGACCAAGTTACTGGGGCTGCCTCCCAGGCTGCACATCGGCAGGACGCTGGATGGGAAGCTGCCTCGCTGGCACTTGACCCAGGCTCTATGTCATAGCTTCACCGGCTGCTCCACAGGCCCACCCGTCAACTCTCAAGTACAGCAATTTATTATAGGAATGAAGACATAGTGTGTTACACTGACAGAACTGCCAATCCTTGACATTCAGTTTAGTCACGTGGCAGGCCGCCTGGGATGGGTCCGCTCTCCCAGCCTCCTCCAGCTAACTTGCAGAGTGTGTCCTCAATGTCATCAAGCTCTCTTTTCCTCCGATCTGTCTGGAAAACCTCCCCTTTGCATCCTAGTCTGCAGTTCCCTGGAGCCTGGCCTGACTCTCCGGATGGACTAAGCTCTTCCCAGCATCCTCCGTGCTGTAGCCCTGTTCCTGTCGTCCAAGACCCTATGGTCCTACCGTAGTCACTTCCAGCGCTCCTTCCCCGTGGTGTGAGTCAGAGCCAGTCCTGACAAACCTGAGCCAACATCCACAAGAGGGAGCCAGAAGTCAGGGATTGGAGGCCAGGATCAGCCCCAGCTGCAAGAGCTCGGCCAAGCAACGAGGGAAAGGATAGGCGTGAGAACAGGTCAGTTAGAGGGACACAAGGCAGAAATCTGCCACACACACTGGGGGCCTGAGACTCGTGCTTTCCTAAGGCAGTCCTGGCACGCAGGGGAGCAAGCCAACTGAGGCCCCCTCAGGGCTGTTTATGCCTAGTGGGTGGATGGCCAGCCATTTGGGAAGATGGAGGTCAGAACTCCTCTTCCTGCGGGGGCAAGCAGGGGTCTTGGTCCAGCTCTGATGGCGACGCTGGAAGTCTTGGAGGAGCGAAGCTGTAGGGAGGAGTGGCTGTGGAGCACCACAGCAGAGGACAACACACACCCACAGCCCCGGCCGCCGGGGAAGGGCCCAGGAGCACCCACTAGGTTATTCAGCAAATAGGAGGGTGCTTTGGGAAGGTGCGTAAAGGTGGCAAAGACGAGTCTGTCTTGGTGTAAACGTTACTGAAACCCATGCTTCCGCAGGGTCTTCAAAAGCTTCATAGAAAATGAGGAACGTGTCGAGGTAAAAATATTTTTGTAGCACAATAAACATAATATTTTGTATTTGTTATCTAAAAATGTTGCTTGCCGTGCTGGAAGCAGACACCTTCCGCCCGCCGATGCCCTCCCCAGCAGTCAGGGCCCTTCCAGCAGAGAGGAGCCTTCCTTGCAGGTCTCCCGTGCGCTGGCAGGGACCCAGCTCAGCATGTCATCCGTGCTGCGGTCCCCTGGTCAACCGCTACTCAAAGCCAGGTACTGCAACGAGGGACGCATGAGTCCCACTGTGGGAAATAGCCACCCAACTCTTATTTTTTCCCCATTTTCCACAAACCCATGTAAGTAACTTCGCATATACTGCATCCTCCCGGGTCCCAAGCACAGCAGGCAGTGGAGGAGAATCTCCAAACACAAGAGGGCGGAAGTGTGAACAGAGCATGCATCCGAGTTGCTAATCTAGCTGCTCCACTGAAGAAAATGCTAGACAAGAATGGTATCAGAAGTAAAGGAAGGGGCACAGTGTCAGGGGGCAGACAGAAGGAGCAGCACCGGCGGGCTTCGGGCCTCCCAGCTGAGACTCAGGCTGTGGCACACTGGGACACTGGGGTTCAGTCCTCCACTCCCCACTGCAGCTTGCTGCTAGTGCGGGTCCTGGGCAGCAGGTGAGGGACTCCTGCCCCCTAGTGGCAGTGCTGGTGCGCGTTCCTGGCTCTTGGTCCTAACCCTTTGCAGACCAGGTCTTCAGAGGCACCTGGGGAGTGAACCAGGGGATGCAAGCCCTTTCTGGCTCTCTCTCTCTCTCTCTCTCTCTCTCTCTCTCTCTCTCTCTCTCTCTCTCTCTCTCTCTCTCTCTCTCTGTAAGAAAGAGAAGAGAGCTGGTGTTGTGGTATAACCAGTTAAGCTCTGGCATCCCATGGGGTGCCAGTTTGAGTCCTGGGTCCTGGCTGGAAGATGGACAGGCGAGGGAGAGGGGTTGGAGCCCAAAGGGGCAGGAGAGGAGGAACTGAGAGGAATCTTGGATACAAATTTGCCTCTGGGCTGTAGCAAGGCACCATGGCCAACAACACACAGCAACTTTTCATTTTCCTCTCACAATATTAGATTTAGTCTGCTCTAAGAGGAGTGTTTTTTTAACTGGGCAGCTTTTCTTCTTCTCTCACTGTATTTCCTCTCTGTTTTTTCTCACTCTCAGTGAACACGGAAGCTCTCTTTGGGGCTTATGAACCAGAGGAGGTGGGTACGGAAGCTGAGCTTACTCGGGGGCAGAAGCCGCACACTGTTGCAGGTTCTCCCCTGGCTTCATATACTTCCTCTGTATCGCAGGACCGCTCCCAACGCACGAACCATCCTTTTATTTCTCCGGGGGAGAATGCTTACCCACACACAGCCAAATGAAACGCTGTTTGTGTCCTTGCTGAAGCTCCCTCGGATGTTATGCAATAGAGGAAGCCGCTTGCTGCTTTGGGGCACGTATGATCTCGCCGGTGTCCACGTGGTCCTCCTATGCGCGCTCAGAGCTGCCTCTGGCCGAGTGTCTGAGGGTCTGTGGGCGGGATTCTCCTGGCGCCGAGGGGCCACTTGCCAGAGGAAGTTCAGTCAGGGTCGAGGGGCCTCGTTCTCGCATCCTCCTTGGCCGGTCTGCTCGGGAAAGGACTTGGTCCAGCCAAGCGGAAGGACGTTCTCATTGTCTCTTCACACTTCAGTTTCCCTGATGCGGAGGCGCTGTGAGAACTGGTCAAACGCTGATTTCACGGAGGCCTTTGTTTTTCCTGGAGTGCGGAAGGCTCTGAAGGCCCGAAGCTAAGAAAAGTCTGTGGGAACTTCTCCAAGAACAGCGTGTTCGTCAGGATCGACGGTGACAGCTTGGAGTTTATTTTGCTGCTTTAGCTCTGCTGTTCTCAGAGCATTCTAACCATGTTTTCTGAACGTTCATCACAAACAATGATGAATGCTGGTCTCCCGTGACAGCCCCGTGCTAGTGAGCCCCGGTTCACGGTGTGACCCGTGTCTGTAACACTGTATGTGCCAACAGTTCAGGGTTATTAAAGATAAGGATTCCTGGGGCCTGCGCAGTGGCGTACCAGGCTAATCCTCCCCTTGTGCTGCTGGCATCCCATGTGGGCGCTGGTTCTAGTCCCAACTGCTCTACTTCTGACCCAACTCCCTGCTTATGGCCTGGGAAAACAGTAGAGGATGGCCCAAGTGCTTGGGACCCTGCACCTACATGAGGGACCCAGAAGAGGCTCTCGGGTGCCAACTTCGGGTGAACTCAGCTCGGACTGTTTTGGCCTTCTGGGGAGTGAACCAGCAGATGGAAGACCTATCTGTGTATCTCTCTCTATCTCCATCTATCTGTAATGAAAATGAAAATAAATCAATCTTCCAATGAAAACAAATAAATCTTTAAAAAATTTAGACTTTCTAAAGTTGCAAAAAAAATGTTTCTTCAGACAGCTGGAAGGATGTCATATGTTATTTTATATGCGGAACTTTTATTTCAAGGGAACTGTAATCAGAAAAAAGATATCTAGAAGAATATTCCCTATCAAAGCCACAGAATTACAAAACAGGGCGGCATGATGAGTGAGCAGTCAGTGTGGTCCTGTCACATCACAGAGGAGGACGCGATTTGTGTGTGGTGACACTCCGAGGTGAGGATCCAGAACTGGGCCCGGGCCTGTGTTCCCCAAGGCCAAGGCTGCACTGGAGAGCATGCTAGCTTACCCTATAGCTTCCCTCCCAAGGCTGCACCTTTAGAAAGAAACATGTTTCCTACTGAAATGGCAAGCCATGTTCACATCGAAAGGCTCGAGTCCATGTATTTCCTCCAACTTTTCCAAACAGGTGTTTTTGTTTGCTCACTGTGGCTTTTTTCCTCAACCCAAAAGTTTGGCATGAGCGGAAGGCATTGGAGCTTTCCATTAGACACAGTGTGTGCGCTGTATCTGAGCCTTCAGATCTTTTCCATCTTAGCTGGCTTGGCTTTCCCACTTGAAACATTTAAACATTAGCTTTCATTGAACTAAAGAAGTGGATGATTTCTTACATTACCAGCTCTTAAAGCTTTCTTGTTTAGCCATGGAAGACTGATTGAAATCTAACACCCAATAGTGGGGAATATAACTGGAAAATGGACGGTTTTGCAAAGCTGCATGGCATTCCTTGGAATGTCCCAGGAGATATGAATTTCTTGATTGCGAGCTATCCATCTGTGAATGCCTTCTCTAGACTCGACCATCAAGGTATCTATTCCTGGTGTCCTTACTCCAGGAGAAGCTCTGCTCATCCCTGGGGTATTTGAAGACAGTAAATCCATACTCATTCAGTTGGAAAAGTGAGGCTCATTAGAGGATGGTTTTCTTTCTCCAGTTTAGTTGCATCTCCAAAGGATTAATACAAGTGAACATTTACTACGTTCAAATCTATTCCATATTCCTGACAAGTTCATCAAAAATAAATGTTGACATGCCTTCGCCCAGCAAGCTCTGACTGCTGGTGGGTAGGAGGGTAGGAGGCCTTAGGTCTGGCACGACCATGCTGTCTTCACAAGAAGGACGAGTGTGATTTTATAATAGAGTGTGTTTATCCAAGGAAGGAAAGGGAGGAAAAAGGGTCAAGTTATGGGAACGCAAAGATTTTATGTTACACGTATTAACTGTGACTACAAAGAGTCTCGGTACCTTCTATCCAAAAGTGTGTCGTTGGAAGGAAAGGTCACAGTCCATGACTACTTTTCTGCAGCCTAGCTATGTATTTCATCAAGACATCTCACTTATGTAATACAAGTTTCCAAACAGTGACTCACGACCACCTGCTGTTGTGGAAGCCCAGTGCTGTGCAGACCTCTTATGCAGAGTCAGAGATGCCCTCTAGATCCACTTGATTCTCTGCCATTGTCAGCCAACCCACTCTATGCCTTTAGCCCACAGAGCTTCCGAATTCCCTCCAGCTCCCGTTGTAGCAGAAACAGAGCCCACCGTGTGAAAAGACAACATCCCCTCCCCAGGCCCAGGATAACCCGAGTCAGCAGTGAACACATTAGCGAGACACAATCGCTGGTTTATGCAGTAATTCCAGCTGGCGGCTGAACAGGAGGCATCCTCTAATTCTGCCATTGTTTAAAGATGAGCTTAATTTATCTGCCAAGTGGACATGAGAGACGAAGCGATGAAATCATGAGTTGATCCGTCCATCCAGCATAACTCCCACTTTTTAAATAAAGTAAAATATACAGGTAGACATTTTGATCTACACAAAATGACTAAAGTTACTTATCTCGAAAAATGTTATTGACCTGTGGAATAGTTTTACCTTGAAAAGATAAAACAAAGGCAAAACAAATCTATTTCTGTACCACTTCCACCAAACTAAAGAAAAAAATCATGCTTTCCCCCTCCAAAAAAAAACCTGAAATACTTAAAGGCGAAGGAGCTTGGCGAGTTCCTAGGACGCGTCTTTCCTGACTGCCCCTGAGGTCATCACAGGTCATCAGAGGTCAGCGGCTTGTCTGTGGCTAGTGAGAACTAGACCACAGCCAAGGGACTCTCCGCTCCCATCTTGTGGGGCAGAATTTGCTATTATTCTACTGCCTATCCCTTTGCCCCACTGTCCAGTCTATGTCCCATTCCTTAGATGTCTCACCTTTTATTGTCTATGTTATCTTAAGCCAAAGTGCGGTCATGACATATCATTAGAGGTTGCCTAGCGAAGGTGACCTCTGATCAGATTCCTCAGGCAATTCTCGGTCAAACAAAGCATCCTGTGAGGAGGGCAGGTGCAGGCCTCAGGAGGCCAGGTGTGCACCGGGAGTCTTCGGCTGTCCTCCATCAGACTTATTCTCTCTCTCGGTCACTGATAACTGAAACACAATTTGACACTACTGGGCAAAGACTAGTTCTTAGTGAATTTACCTAAGAAAAGTCTTCTCCAGAAATAAAGATATTTTTATAGACAATCACTCCAAAAAAGGGCACAAACACAATAGAAAATACTGATCCTTATTCCTGCTGGCCAAGGATAAGATTTCCAGGGTGTTCACATTTTAAAACTGACTTCAGAGAAGTCACCAAGGCTTGGAAGTGTGAAGCAATTAACATCTGCAGTGCAGGGCGGGGCACTGGGCCTCTCTGTCTCCCAGAGGAGCCCCTTCCTGAGCCTGGCAGTGCTGGGCTCAGTGTCCACCTCACAGGCTTTCTGAGGGAGAGCCCTCCAGGATTCCCGCTGAACTCAGCCTGGCCTCAGGCCCTGTGTTGCCATGCTCGCTGGGCCCCCTCGTGCCTCAGCCCCGACCTTGCAGTAACCCCAGCAGGGCTTCTGCCTGTGCACCAGGACCATGTCCCTCACTCTGCGGAAGCAGAGAAAACAGACGCCACTGGGTGGGACTTGTGCTTAGGTTTCATGATTTCTTATTAGGACAGCACTTCTTTACATCCCAGGAGTCCGAGCCCATCACTCCTTGCCATTGCGCACCTGAGCAGCAGAGTGGACACGGCTTGCGACACATGAGTCATCTTTAGGGACGTGATTTTAAATGGCATGACGGTGAAAATAGCAATGAAGCAGAACATAAAACAGAGAAGGAGAATTTTGGCCACATCACACCATTTTAAACATTCTAATTCTAAATGTACCTACACAGTGTGGAGGGGGCAGATATAAGCCAGAGTGGATTTTCTCCACGTTCTGGTTGACTGGTCTGGTCTAGATGTGCTTCTAGTGTTGGAAGCTCAGTCTCTGGCCTTGTTTTCAAGATCTATTTATTTACTTGAGAGGAAGTTATACAAAGGGAGGGAGAGCCATAGGGAGAGAGCAAACTTCCATCTGCTGGCTCACGCCCCAAATGCCCACAGTAGCCAGGCTGGGTCAGGTGAAGCCAGGAACTCGGAACTCCCCCCGTGTCTGCAGTTGTCCTGGGCCCACGCACTTGGACCATCTGTGCTGCTTTCCCAGGTGCATTAGCAGGGAGGTGCAAGGGAAGTGGAGCAGCCAGGACTCCAACGTGGACTCGTGTGGGATGCCCAGGTCACGAGATAGCTTAAGCCACTGTGCCGCAACATGGCAGCCCTTGAGGCTGCGTTTAAAAAGTTATGTTGAAAAAGATCTGCTTCTGAATGCTTTGTATCTACAACGAAAGGTCACCTTCATCCCTGAGGACAAAATGACAGTGTAAAATAAGGCGTGTGTCTGGCATTTGGTCCCGTAGACGAGCCTGTAGTAAAGTCCCCAGAAAGTGTCGGCTGGCAGGGGTGGGCACAGAGAGGACGTGTGCTCCTCATTCACCTTGAGAACCTGCTTGTTTTGGTCTGTTGTCGCTTCCTTTGCTGCTTCCTACGGAACGTGTCAACCGGTATCCGCCGTGTCAACGTTTCAGGGACTCATTCAGCTGCAGCATTGTCCCTACTTCCTGTGACACTGAGCAGTTCTGGGTGGCTGTTTTCCACTTTCAAAGTAAGTTGTAAACAAACATACCTAGCCCTGTCCTTGCATCCCCTTCAAAGATTAACTCCATATGCTCAAGAAAAACCACTTCTAACTATGGTTTATCATTTCAAAAAAAAATCTGCTTTGTCTGTGTTCCATGCTGCAAGTCTCAAAGCAGCTGGAGGAAAAGCATAAAATCGATCCGTTAATCCAATCTATTACACTTCTGAACCCATGGTTCTTTGGCAACTCCAGTTTGTTGTATTTCTGGTAATTTCCCTACTTGGAACCCTTATTATCATATCTCAGTTATTCTGAATTGACTCTTCTTGTTTATTATTGTGCTGTTTAACTTTTACTTCTGCTTTCCAGGAAATGCTGCTATTTTTCTTTCCTAATCTTCTGGTTGAGTTTTTGTTTATGTTGTTGTCACACATCTAGTTTCTAAGATCTCTGTTCTCTCGTTTCCTTTCTCACTACGCCCTGTTCCTTTTGCCTGTACACGCAGCATTGTTTGTCTCCAGTGTTGTTGAAGTAACAGTTCCTTTGAAGTTTTCTCCCTGCATCATCTCCAACAAAAGGTTAGATAATTCAATGGGGTTTCTTTTTTCCTGTTTTATCCCGAGGTCTCTGTTGGAGAGGGCAAGCTTTATCCAAACACGTGAAGGAAAATGCCGCAAAGGCTCCATTTCCAGGCACAGGTTCAGTCCTGACTCTGCATTTGGGCCAATCTCATGACTTCTTTCAGCCGATGCAATTCATCAGACACAACTGTGTGCTCACTCTAAGCCCCAAGAAATCTTATGTGCTTCTGATTGTCTCCCTGTCCCACTAACCATGTCCTGGCTAGCCTACCAGAGAGCAAGGACTACACAAAGTGAGGCACGCTGTTCCAAGAGTTCAGCCAAGTCCACCCGACATCAGCCAAGGCCAGCTAAACCCCCGACAGAAGGGCAACTCCACTCAGGAGCAAGTTGACCAGTCTGGGAAAGAGCCGTACTTCAGTGTGTCCCTGGGATTTTATGGGGGCTCTCCAGCACTTGCTGGGGCAACAAACACCTGGCTACACAGAGGTAGTTAACAGCTGGACGTAGAAGATCTCAGAGTCAACAGGGAGTTCAGATGTATAGGATGACATGGAAATTCCTGAAGGGTCTTAACAGATGAGAAACACAATTTTATTTGCATTTTGGAAAAACACAATCTCTTGCAGAAATCTCAGTAAGAGGTGACAACTGCCCAGAGGAAGATCTTGTCACGAGGGTGGCAAGAAGACTCATACTAGAAATGGCAAAGAGGGGAGATGCTAGTTGATGGTGACTAATTGGCGGTGGCAGGGAAGCGGGGAGGGATGCTGTGGCAGGTGCGATGCTGTGGAATGACCTGGGCACCAGGCTCAGGGAGGAAATGGGTTATGTGCAGCTTTGCTCTTCTGGATGTCACTGAAGTCCTACGGAGCACTCAGGCAGACGGTAGGCCAATGCCTACCTGCAGGTCTAGCGCCCAGGGAAACCATGGGCTATGGATGACGAAGGGAGTTGTGTGTTTGGATGGAAGCACTCTGGGGAGGTGTACATTGGAACAACCCCAAGACGGCACCCTGGGGACGGACAACATTTTAGGTGCCTGCTGAGGGGGAAGGGTCTGCAGAATTCAGGGCAACGGTGGCATCTCTGAGCCATGGGCAACTTCCAAAAAGAAGAGAAGCCACAGCATGCTTGATGCGAGCCGTGTCTGCCACAGGCAACTTGTCTGGTGAACTTTTAGGATCAGGAAGGAGCCCAGGCCTCAGGACACCACACTGCAGTGACAAATATGAAGCTAATTTTCAAAACTCAGTAATTTGATATCAGGAAATCCCTGTGAACCTGACAACTGAGTAGAGAGCTAACGTACCTCTGAAAACACCTAGAAGAGTCCTTTGAAAGGCTGCAGGGTCACGCTTGTGTTTTGTGACATTTAAGAGAGAATAGGAGGGTTATTCTTAACCTCCCTGTGAGCTTGCGCTCAGGTTAGGTGGCCACCCCTGGGGAGCACCAGAACAGATGCTTCGTGCACACAAAGGTCGTCTCTCTCCCGTGCAGGGCACTCAGGTGGCCGGATTATTTATAACTTGTCATTTGCGTCAGCAGGTTTTAAAAACAAGCTAGGAAGCATAGAGGCCAAGCATGCAAGGACTTGAAGGAGCCAGCCTGTGTCTGATCTCCTGGTACGCTGGCTCCAGCTTCAGCTGGCCCAGCCAGAGGCCGGCAATGAGGCAGCATTGGTCTGCTCTGTGTCGGGGTGGGGGCAGTGGTGGGGTGGTTTTACTTTGTTTAGAACACAGTCCGGAAAAGCTTACTCCGTGAGCGTCCCTCTGTCAAGGAGGAGACGGCGGCTGGTGTTTAGAACTCACGCGGGCAACGCCATCTCCAACCAGCACAGTAAAGACAGGGGACCAGCGAGCTGTGCAAGTGAGCCGCACAGGTTCCTCTGGGACTCTCAGGAAGGAGGGAGAGCAGTGGCTGTGGTCGCCGGGCGAGCCCCTGCATTCTTTTGGAACTTAGTTGAGGGTGGGTGGGCTTTGGCTTCAGGGCCTGCTCCCTTAGCAGAGCCTCGGCTTCCAATGACAGAGCTAGGGCCCTTGTTGGAGTGGGGCTTGGGTTGAAGGATTGCCTCAACTCCCTCTCTCCCCGTGAGGACTGAGGGATGCTGCAGGGGACCCATAAACACCTTGTCACCCCATCCCACCCTATGGCACTGCTGCTGTCCCGTTAAAGGTGTGATCCATGGGGAAATCCACTCTGTTCATCTCCCACGGACAAACCAGCTCTCTACTGAACTGTGCTGCTGAACACAGGTTTTTGGGCAGGTGGAAAAGGAGCCTGTGTTAAGTTTATTCCCGTGACTTCACAGTGCAGCCCGTGGAGATCCTGGTAGCTACACAGGAGTTTTATCCAGAATCCAGGCCTTTCTAGCAGCCAAGAACAAAAGGCCCAGCTCAGACCAGCTTGGTCAGAGCCCACAGCAATGTCTAGGGTTATATGACTGAAAGGCCCTCAGTACTCCCCCTTGAGAATCGAATCCATGTCCACATAGGACGCCGGCATGCCAGGTGGTGGCTTAAGCCACTACGCCACAGTGCTGGCCCTTGTTTTTACTTCTCCAGCTTTATGTTTGATGATCCTGGTGCAGCTTTCTGGGCCACACCACACTTCTCTTGGCAAACACCACTCTTCAGATGTGGACCCAGCCCTGCCTCTGCCGCCTGTCCTCACCTGCCACTTCCTGGTCCGCTCACTCAGCCCACCTCTGAGCCTCCTCAGCAGTGCAGGCGCACATTCGCTGTGAAGAAATTATCAACGCACGATCTGCAACACACCTTTGATCTACCTAGCAAGTCAAAATAGATCACTGGAACAAAGCAGAGAGCAATTGAATGCTAAGAGAGCTGTACTCACCCCAGGTACCCGAGGACTCAGCAAGCAAGCAAAGCCCTCAGCTTCAGGGCAAGGTGGCTCTCAGCATGCACGCTCAGGGTCCAGGACATGGGGAGCGCAGGTGGCCCAGACAAATGAGTGTGATATTTGGGCCTGGCACAGTGCCCGAGGGCTGGAGAAGGAAATGAAGAGCAGTTAGGGGTGGGGTGGAGAACCTATCACATGCTCAGTGTGAACTGCACCTGGACCCAGGTTGGAGTGGATCACGACTGTATACCTGGCTTTACCGCTTAAGAACTGCACGAGTTGCACAGTTCTTACCTCAGGGCAGAGCTTAGAAACGTTAGAGAAGGGGTGGGCTGGGTGTTGGAGCACAGTGGATTAAGCTGGGACTCAGCTGGGACTGGGATACCCACATCCCGTGCTGGAATCCTTGGGTAAGTGCTGGGTGCTCTACTTCTTCTTCTTCCTATTTTATGAGACAGTTCCATAGGCTCTGGAATTTCCCCTTCTCCCTCCTAAATCTCCCTCTCCCGACAAATTTCCCCTGTATTATTATAATAGTATAGTCCTTCATAAACAGTCATAAGCCCATCATTCTGTTATTTAAGTGTATCCTGACATTGTAGGCATGGACAATGGCAGAGAGTCCAGCATCCTGTTGTCAGATACATTTCACAGTTTCCCTGGGAGTCCATCTTTGATCTGGAAGTAGAGATGTATACTATGTTTTCTACTTCTGACCCAGCTCGCTGCTATGGCACCCAGGAAGCAGCAGGTGATGGTCCCAGTACTGAGTGCCTGATGCCTACTGGGATGGAATCCTAATTAGCCTGGCTCAGGTTGCTGTGGGCATCTGGGGAGGGAGCCAGCAGGTGGAAAATCGATTTCCCTCTGTCTCAGTCTAACCCATCCTACCAAATCTCTTCTTTTCAAATAACAAATCTTTTTTAAAAAGGGGGGGGCGGGGCTAGATGAGAAGTCTGGCGGCGGGGCTGTGGGGCAGCAGCAGCTTCAGGCCCGGCCTCAGCGCAAGCCTCGTCTTGCTCTGAGACAGCTTAAGGTGAAGCTGCCTACAGTGGATTTTGCTGTAAAGAAATATTGTTTTTAACTAAGTTAAATGCTTTCAAGTTTGGTTAAGGCCCGAGGAGCTGCACAGCCCTTGGTAGGCAACTTGGGGCTCAGAGATTGCATTAGCAGGGGACTCTGGAGAGCGGCGGGCGGGGTGGTATTCCTCAGGCCCTGGTGTGTGCACCATGCCAGCCGTCCTGGGGGACCTCACGTGGCCCTTGGTGTGCCGCGCACGAGCAACAGGAAAAAGCTGTTGTCTCTCACTGAGTCTATTTTCTAACAGTGAATCTTGAGAAACAAAAGGTATCTTGTTTGAAGTGTTGCCTTTTTCAACTCTGACACAAAACAATCTCCTTTGATGTACCCACAAATTAAACCCCGCTGAAGAAGAGTATTTAGCCTTGGCATCTGAAATATTGAATAATTTTGCAATCAAACCATTTTAGCATCAGAAACTTATTCGGATAGCATCTGCCTGTGCCTGGAGCTGGGCTCTACAGAGCACGTGAGGGAAACTGAGTCACGGCGACAGCCCCAGGGGGCAGCCGGGCCCTGTGAGCTCTGCGGTCCCAGAGACAAGCTGATGGCTGCACGTGGCAGCCCGCAGGTCTGCTCTGGTGCTTGCCTGCCTTCCAGCCCAGAAGGGGAGCCCGCGGAGGGGGCTGTACCATGGAGCTCTGGCTGATCCCACCCGCGCTCTCACTGTGGCCTGGCTCCTGGCCAACACGCAGCGTCTGAGTCATCTGGTCTGGGGTGGAGCCCGAGAACCTGCATTCCGAACCAGCTCCCGGGTGTCCGCCACGGTACCCAGCTTCAGGGACGCGTAGGTGCTCATTCAGCCATTTTCAAAGGCTCGCTTATTTTTTCCTTCTAGTTGAAAGGTAACTATAATTTGTGGATGCTTTCCATGTAATTTTTTTTCAATGACAGCAAAAATGCACCCCCCTAAGAAATCGTAAGAAGGAATCAAATGTTGATGATAGCAGCGTGATGTGAAGTGAAGTGGATGTCCCAGAAAGATCTTAGTCACTCCTAACTCAGGAGCCTCAGAATGGGATCTCTGGAAACTGACTAAATTCTGGGTGGGACGCAGCAGGCAGGAGGAACTCATCCTGAGTAAGGTGGGCCCTTCACGTGCTGTTACTCATCAACTCAAAAAGAAAGACACGACCCGCACACAACCCATGCAGCATGAAGACAGATGGTGTGTGGCGCACAAGTCAAGGTGTGCCAAGCACTGCCAGTGAGTGCCGGCAGCTGTGAGTGGAAGGGTCTGGATGTGAACTGAGACGCACAGCCCACCACCTGTTTATTGAAGCTAAATTGACCCTCCGCATTCACTCCACAGACCAAGAGAAGGAATTCTAAGAGAAGAGCAAGTGACAGGCAAGAGTGCCTTGAAAGAAAGAAATGGCGCCTGGGGGCAGATAAATGTCAGAAAAAGTCAGTGTGACCATTCCTGGAAAGCGGAAGCACAGAGTCTAGGCAGTTTCTAGTTTTTCTCCAGCCTCCTTGGACTTTGCAGAGTCGCTGTCTTTGTGAGCGTAGGCAAGTGCCCCCTTGACTGGCACTGAGAAGCAAGCAATTGAGGTTGGTTACATAACAGCAATGTAGAAACAGGAGCAACCATCGCATGAGAGAAGGGCTCAGTGTGGCCAAGCCCAGGACATGGGGCACCAGGACTCCTCTACTAAAACAAAGCAGTTGAGTAACTGCATGAAATCCTTTTTCCCAACGGACTCCTTTAAATTGCGACATTATGACAGTGACAGAACACCTGGGAATATATCATTACGGTGCAACCATGATTGGAAGATGCCTTTTGCAGAGGGAGTGTGGTCCACCGGCCTCATACATCCCATGGGGTTGGTGGGCAGCGCTGGTCTTGCCATGTTGGACGTGCAATGTGGTCCTGTCCACTGCCAGGGCCTCTGCTTCTCACTCCTTCCTGATCCTGGTCCTCCACACCCTGCCAGAGATGTTCCTGTCTGCAACACACCAGGTCCAATACTGTGCTGAGTCCAGTTTGATTTCACTACTTATCAGAACGACAGGCTCACCTAAACACCTTACAATTAGCCTTTTCAGTCACAGATGATCTATTGCAAACACCACCTTTTTAAAAATTCCCTTATGGCCCTAAAATTCTGATTCCATCAGGACAGTTCCCATGAGGGATGAAAATATGAGGGTGCTTTAAAGCATTCATGTAAAGTGGAATTAAAAGCTCGGTTTATTAGATGCAAATACTTTTGAGGTCCTTGCATTGTCTTCTCATCATACATGTTATCCAGTGCCTTCACAATCCCTGTGCTTCTCGTTCAGTCATCAGCAGGTACCTAACTGCTAGCTTAATAGCTTGGACTGCCTCACCTGGCTGCTGTGGCTGATGGCAACCAGCTCTGGACTTTGGGGTGATCTAGATACCCAGAGTGCCATGGACCGTCCGTGAGCCGCATCACGTCCACCACTGAGTGTGTTACTGAGGGAGGGAGGGAAAATGTTCTTTGGAGTCAGCCTCATCAAGATCTCTAGCGCTATTTTGGTACAGTGCCTTGCAGCGAGTTTTAAGCACACATAAATGTGTTCCCTTATTCATGACTGTCACATGGGTGAAGAGTCATTCTTTTCCCAGAAAGAAAAGCAGTGGCAATTCAGTCACACAGTTGCCAGGATGCTTTTGAAAGTAGTTATGTAAAAGGAAGATGTGAAAGAAATCGAACTTTCCAGGGCTGCTCACTTGCTGGCAGCTGGCAGCTGGTGTCTTGAGGCTAACCAGGGCCCAGGTGCTGGTGCGTGACTGGAAACACGCACTGCTTTGCTTTCTCTCACACGTAAGCTGCCTCATCCCCAGGAGACTTAACTAGGAGACTAGCGTTACATACTCGGCCTTTCTTCTATTTCTACAACCCAGAAGCCATTCAGAGGGTGTGACAAGAGCAGCTTCTGCAGCATGGACCATCCCAAGGCGAGGACCAAGTCGCTCAGTTTTCACAGGGGTGAACTAGATGTTAACCTGCAATGAGTTCAAAGAAGCTACTAGAAGGCAGCCTGCACACATTCTAAATACCACATTTTCCTGAACTTCATTGTGTGTAGGGAAGAATATATTAGTTTTAAAATGTTATCTCCAGTTTCATAATTTCTGTCCTAAAAAAACAAAAGCAGAAAAATGGGAGAAATGATGTGAAACCTTAAATGCTGATCTGCTAATATTCGCAGCCCAGGCTCTGCGGAGCATCACTGGTTGATGATAACCAGTCAGGGAGGCTTTGAGTGATATCTAGCAAAGCCAGGCTCATCCAGTTTCAGCAAATCCTGGATCTTTTTGCCCCTTTACAATTAATTTTTAAAATTTAACTGGTACATAGATATTGTATATATTCTGGGTGGATATCATGGGATGTTTCCATACATAAATATATAATATGCTGCATAATGTCCAAATCAGGGTAAGTATTATCTCTCACCTCACAAATACTTCTCATTTCTTCATGGCAAAATCATTCAAGATTCTTATCAGAGCTTCTTCTTACACATCATTGTGACATACAGTCAGCAGACTCTACCAGGACCCCTGACCTTCTCACTTCCACCTAATTGCAGCCCAGTAGCCAGAGCCCAACTTTACCCCATTCCTGACCCTGTCCTCCTCAGGCTCTGCAACCACTCTCCTGTGAGAGCCACTTCTCTGGACTCCACATGCGAGTGGGATCCTGGGGTCAGCCTTGTTCTCAGAGTCTGTGATACACTGGCAGGCACGGTGGGCTAACTTGGCGATACGAAGAACAAGCAGCCAGCATCCTCCAGAGCCCCTGGCAGGGCAGAGGCACGGGACAGCAGCCGCACTGAGCCCAGGGACACAGGACACAGGCCAAGCAGGTCCTGCCATTCCTGGTGGCTTCCTGGGCTCTGTGACCTTCTGTTTGCATCAGGGAGGCTAACAGAAATGAAAACAGAAGAAACAAGTGAGGAACGATGCAGGTGACCCCTTCTGTCATTCATCTCAACCGGGAGTCGGGAAATGGGTAACAGTCCGCACTCACCGTCAGGCGGGACGCAAAGCAGGAGACTTACTTCCCAACTAAGCGGACATCTGTGACATTGCTGGGTCCTTGAAGAGTTGGGCCAATAACTCGGCCAGTTTGCCTTTTCCCTGTGTAGACCCTGGTCTTCCTGTGACCCCACAGCAACCTCCAGCTGCGTCTCCACGTGTGCCTGGGCTCAGTGTGAGGGTTTGTGCCCTGTGCCAGGACCGGGCTCAGTGTGAGGGTTTGTGCCCTGTGCCAGGACCGGGCTCAGTGCGAGGGTCTGTGCCCTGTACCGGGCCCGGGCTCAGTGTGAGGGTTCGTGCCCTGTGCTGAGCCCATGTCTCTCTCTCAAGGATGTGCTAGCCAGGCATTACTTCAGAACAGACAGGCTGCAGGCTAAGTGGATGTGATGAGCAGTTCAGTCTTGGGCTGTGGAGAATCCCTGATTTTATTTTATGGAATCAATTTGAACCGTCCAAATCACCTTCAGCAGTCACCATTCACCAAGCATCACCAAGCAGTAGAAGCGCGGCTCACCGACAGCTTCCTTCTCACTAACTTGCCTGTATCTTCTGTAGTTTTGGCACAAGGCTGTGGTGGGCAGCCTGTGAGATGGCCCTGGGGGATTATCCCCTGCGTGGCCTGGGTTGGGTCTGACTTACAGCTTTAACCGGTGGAATGACTTGCAGGACCAGGTTTTACAGTGTCTGTGCCTCCTGTCTTGCCCCTCCCATGCCTCTCGGTCTCTGATGTCTGTGATGTGGGGGCTCAGCACATGACACCCAAAAGTATGGAACTTTGGCTTGCTGAGTATTTTAAGCTAAAGAAGATGAGAAGGTCTCAGAGATGAAACTGCCTCCTGCAGCCCCTCTCCCACATGCCCTTTTTCTCCAAGGGAGTCTTCATGACCAGAACCCCTCTTCCCCAAGGTAGGACAGGGAAAGCACAGCTCCCGTGCCCAGGGCAGAGTGAGCCCTAAGGAGGCGCCCCTCCCCTTCTCCCTTGATGACCTTCCCTCCGGAAGGCAATTCCTGTTTGGAATCACCTATGTAGCCTTTCAAAAGTCTCTCCCCAGGGCCACTCCAGGCTCTGAGGGCCAGCCCAGGCCCCAAAGTCCGCAGGTCACACCAAAGTCTCACAAAGGTAGAAAACACATAGGAAATGGGTCTGAAGCTTCCTTTTGGGGATCTAAGAAAATCGGACTGGACTAAGGATAGGTTACAGCTTAACTTGAGTTCATTGTTTTTTCCTTCTGTGATATTTATTATTTCCAAGTTCTCTCAAAGGCTCTGTTCCTAGGATCAAGGTTACAGAACACAGATCAGCCTCTCATTCGAGAACACATTCCTTCTGAATCAAGTCACTTCCTTTCTGTCTGGCACCCACTGGACTTGAGTGAGTGCAAGTGCCACCAGTGCTGGAAGGCACTGTGCTTCCCGGGCTTCCTGTCAGCACGCGGGTCATCAGGTGCCGCTCCATTCAGGTTTAGAAAAACAATTGCTGTTCCCTTGCCAAAAACTGGCTGGGAGACCAACACAGAAAACAGACACACAGTGTTTAAAATAGCACTAATGGATATCCGCCTCCTCGCCTTTTTTTCTTTTGTCCTTTTATTTTTTAAGAGGAAGGAAGAAATTGGTGGTAGAATGAAGTGTTAGTCTCAGGCCTTGGTGCAAGCGTTCTTGCGAAGCAATGGTTCTTAGCTGCTTCACAGAAGGTTCGCTGCTGTCTGGTTGTCCTGACCTTGACCCCGGCACTTCTGCCCTTTGTCTCACACACCCTTCCTGCCGCGTCTTTCGTGAAACATTTCATCTGGCAGTCCACACTGCCCATGCAAGAAGAAACAGCGAGCCTGGCTCACATGAACAGGTGAACCAGCTGCTGTGTTAGTTTGGGGATTGGCCCTTTGTGGTCTATCCCTAAACCAAAGGAAGGCTCTTTTCTTAGTTCTACTAGTTGCTAAAGTGTCAGTCCCCGAGGCCAGCATCACCCCTCCTGAGTCTGTAGGCAAGATTTTCCATCCTATACATGTCTGTTTTCCATCCTTCATGAACAAGGATAGTTGACTGTTTGGGCTTCTCCACAGCACTCTCCCCTTTGAACAAATACCAACTTCCATATTCTACTCTTACACACTGCCCAACTCCTCTGCCCCAGCCCGAGGGCCTCTCCGTGGCTTTGTGCTGCCCGCCTCTACAACCCAGGAATGGGAGAACTCACCTCGACCCAGGAATGGGCTCTGCCCCCTTCTGCATGCATACCTTAGGTTTCACACACGTGCCAGAGGCGAGCTAAGGCCGCTGAACTCCTCTGAGTGATTCAAGGTATGACAGCAACCGAATGCTGATTTCCAGATTTTTCTAAATGAAGAAGAAGAGGAAAGAGCTCTCTCTTTCTGAACTTCAAGTACAAAATGAAAATAAATTTTAAAAGAAGGAAGTTTTAATGAAAGAAAGTAGATGGGAAAATACATAAAAATGAGGGTGTGTCCCTTTGAGGCGACCTCAAAATGAGAAGATGAGGGCCCAGCACGGTGGCCTAGTGGCTAAAGTCCTCACCTTGCACAAGCCGGGACACCGGTTCTAATCCCGACAGCCTCGCTTCCCATCCAGCTCCCTGCTTGTGGTCTGGGAAAGCAGTCGAGGACGGGCCAAAGCCTTGGGACCCTGCACCCGTGTGGGAGACCTGGAGGAGGTTCCTGGCTTCAGATTGGCATAGCACTGGCCATTGCGGTCACTTGGGGAGTGAACCAGCGGACAGAAGATCTTCCTCTCTGTATATCTGACTTTGCAATACACATAAATAAATCTTTAAAAAAGAATGAGGAGAAGAAAGTCTAGAACAGAACTACACAGAAGCAACGTAAGAGCCACACAGAGCTCTGCGAAGCTGGTCAAAAGGAGCCTCGGGCTCCTCAGCCTCCCCGCAGCCAGGTGCAAAGGAGCCCTGCACCAAGCCAAGCTCAATCCTGCCACCTACTGCCTGGCAGCAGAAGCCTGTTTGATGGAGACATGACTCTATTCCAACACTCAAGGTCATTGCTGGGCCTTCAGAGAAAGGTGGGATGGAAGCCCCTGAAATGCAGCAAGGCGGCGTTGACAAACAACAAACACTGGGGTTGGCTCAACCCGGTGAGTAACTGAAAGTGGTCAGGGTTTCTAACGTGTATAGGTCTGATACGGAGCTAATCCAGGGCACCCCTTGGTAAAGCACGCCCCTGATGGGGCCGCACCGCCTCTGGGAGCCCTCAGTGACACCGTGTGCAGGCAACCACACCCACTATGTCCCCACTGGTCTCTCACGAGGCTGGAAATGGCACATTTGCTCTCTGCACTCCACAAGGCAGTGGGGCCTGTGGAGGCTGCTGTGGGAGGCTGGGAAGAAGCATGGCCAGGCTTTCTGTGTCCCAGGCTTCCCCAGCCCTGTTGTCAAGAAAGGCCAGGATTACAGAGGACACTTGGTCTCCTCGGAGGCAGAGCGTTCTCCCTTGACTCGGCGTTGACGGCAGGAGCTCTGGTAGGTGAGGCCTACTGTCAGCCTCAGCTCGTGTTCCTCCGCGGAGCGGGCACAGAGCCACCTTTGCTCCTGTGCCCCAGGATCCCTGGCTCTGACAGCAGGAAGCAGCACTGCGGGCGGCCAGGCTGGCGACTGCCGCTCTCCTGCCCGGACCTCTGGCAGTTGCCTTGACTTGAACATACGACCACTTTGGAAGTGCTGGTGAAGAGCCCAGCCCGTCATCAGGAAAGCATGGATCCAGGTTCTTTTTTGCTCAGAAAATGCTTCATCTCTCCAACTTCCCAAATGGGACTGCTATGAAGACAAAACCTGGTCATTTATGTAAAGAATTTAGGGTACCACTGAACACCACTCATCTTTGATAGTTAGCAACTAGCATGACGTGTGTGTTTGACAATCAGTGGGCTTCCATTCCTGACAACAGCCCCCTGCTTGCCTTTCGCTCCCTGCTGTGGGATGAATCGCCCCTCCTCCCCTGTGTGCAAGGCCCTGACCACACTGGTCTTGGCTGCACTGGCCTGTTATCGCTCCAAGGACCAAGGACGGCTCAAGGACAAAGGGCACACAGCCTGCGTTCCAGGGCTGCCGTGGCGGGAGGGGAGAGTTTGATGTGGGAGACAAGTCTGTCCAAACGCTGAATGTGGCTTGGTGAAGCAAGTCATGGTGGCCCTCGGACATAGAAGAGAGAGACTGGCAAATCTTCAGGTGTCTACTTGAAGTTTCAACGTGATCAGTGAGTGCCAGTCCGAAGGCGGACGGACGTAGGTCAAGAGAGGGAGATACGCCATGCACTCACGGGAAGAGAAGATGAATGAGATGATTCACTTACCAACCACAACCAAAAGAAACACAAAGCTCTTTATAATTTCCAGCAGATAGCAATACATTTCTTAAGAAGTCAAGCTGTGCAATGCTTGGCGTGTTTTCTTTCCACCATTCTGGTATAGTTTCGATTGCATTAAAGGAATTAACAAAGCGTCCATGTTTCAAACAACTGTTAGTACCTGCACAATAGATGGTAGAAAAATCATATCAAATATTAGAGTCTCCTGGCAAGGATGGTTAAAAGCACAATTAGAAAACATGGTGTCTACTGTCAAAGCGCAAACATTTCAGGTGTAATTATGAATAAGCAGAATCTTTTTTCATATTCTTATTATCATTTTATGATACAGTTCCATAGGCTCTGGGATTTCTCTTCCCCTCCCCCCAAATCCCTTCCCCCTCACTGAGTTCTATACCATTACAATAGTACAGTTACAATAGTCCATTACAATAGTACAGTTACAATAGTCCATTACAATAGTACAATTACAATAGTCCATTACAATAGTACAGTTACAATAGTCCATTACAATAGTCCATTACAATAGTACAGTTACAATAGTCCATTACAATAGTACAGTTTTTTATAAACAGTCAGAAGTCACGAGGGGACTCTTTCAGATGCTGTCTTCAGGAGCCTTGAATTCTTACCTCTACTTTTTTCCAACCATGGTGAATGTGTAACTCTTTTGACCTCTTTAAAATTTTATTCAAACTGCTTACTTTTTGATAATCCTTAGGTCTTGCATTCACCAAATTGAAATTCAAAGTATATACACTCATATCCTGGGTAAGACCATTGTTTCCACACTAATATCATCATTTTTGTTCCTGTATCTGGGATCAGGGAAGAAGCCCCACCCAGCCTCCCACCCATCCCAGGTCCCCAACGTGGAGCACGCTCTAAGGGTCCTGCTCAAGCAGTTTTGATAGTTCAGCATCTGAATTGCTGCCAGTCTCGCAGCTCCAAGCACGATGAACTCTATTCAGAATCCACTGGCTGACATAGTCTCTTCATGCTTGGGGTTCTGAGATCAGCAGTTCAGTTGCAGGGATCTCCAAAGAAACTTCGTCTGAAGTGATCCCAGACCTGGGTTTTTTGTTTTTTTGTTTTTTTGTTTTTTTCTCTCTAGTGTTTTCTTATTGTGTGGTTTGAGTTATCATTAACCTACATATCCACTTCCAAGGTCTCGTGGGATTTGATTTTAAAACCTTGGTAAACATTCTGTATTACCAAAACAACACCACTCCTACATTATCTACTGGGTGGGTTATATTTCTGCAAGGTTTATGTTACTTCATAGTAGCTTCCTTGGTACGCACCAGGAAATGGAGGGTAGAATGAGCAGTGCCTGAGCGACAGAAAGTTGTTGGGAGAAACCCAGGCTTTCTCACACCTGCAAAGAACACTCCTCAGAGTCCCCAACCTCCCCTAGCCTTCGTCCTGGTCCTGCCTGGTAAAGCAAGCCCACAGAGCACCCAACAGTTCGCATTCTTCTACTGGAGGACAGCCAGCTACCCTGCAACCAAATTCCTGTTTACTCGGTAGTGAGTGTGGGAGCCAAGCGGCTGCCAGTAGCTGTGAAGGCAGTGAGAACAGAGCCGAGGCCAGTACCAGGAGGAAACGACAGAGCTTGTTAATGTGGGAGCCTCAAGGTCGGTGATCCCACTGCGTGCAGTGCAGCTCCAGCAGGGCCTGTCTGTGCGGAGGAGAGGGGGTTGAGGAGAACTCTGCAGGACTGGCGAAACACTGGGAGAGGAACCCGACTGTCCCCCATTTGCTCTTTTTGTGAGTCAACTTCTTTCAAAATTTATTTTCAGGAAGGTTATGATTGCCTATGTGGGAAGCCAAAGTTTGGTCCATTCTGATCATATTTTACACAAAGAATCAAGGCCGGAAGAACAGTTTTTGGGGCAAAATCCCGCGCCTCCGAGAAGCATGTGGAAGGGCTACTGGTTCAGCAGCCTGCTCTGTGAAGCTGTTTGTATTCAGAACTTGAGTAATTTCTGGCCAAGGGGTAGAGCAAGAACTATCAAACCTTTCCAGTTTGCCTGGACCCCCAGAAAGTGTGCTATCCCAGAACATTCCAGAAGGAACTGTTTCTTAAAATTATTACTTCTTTTTTTTAAACTAAATGCATTTATTTTATTATTTTATGATACAGTTCCTTAGGCTCTGGGATTTCCCTTCCCATCCTCCTGAAATCCCCACTCCCCCACTGGTTTCTCCTATATCATTACAATAGTACAGTCCTTCACAGTCCTAAGTCCATCATTCTGCTTTCTAAGTGTATGCTGACATTTGAAGCATGTACAATAGCAGTGTGCACCTCTACTTCCAAATCAAAGAGGAGCTGCCAATGAGGCTGTTACATGCATCTCAACAACAGGACGCAGGATTCTCTACTTGCTGTTTTTTTTTTTTAATTTCTTTTTAAGAGTTTTATTTACTTATTGGAAAGGCAAAGTGAAGGAGTCAAAGAGATAGAGATGGGGAAAGACACAATGATCACGTGTTAGTTCATGGCCCAAATGCCCACAGCGGCTGAGCCGGGACACGGAAGGTGGGAGCCAGGAGCTCCCCCAAATGCCCACAGCGGCTGAGCCGGGACTCGGAAGGTGGGAGCCAGGAGTGCCCGCGGTGGCTCCTGAACTCGTGGTGTCAACAGGGGCCTCAAGGACTCATTAGCAGGAAGCCTGGTCAGACGTGGAGGAAGGACTCACCTCAACAGAGGACACGGCACCCCAAGTAGCAGCTTAGCCCACAGCACCAAAGTGCCCAAACCAAAGAGCATTTATTTTTATTGGAAAGTCAGATTTACACAGAGAAGGAGAGACAGAAAGATCTTTCATCTGCTGATTCACTCCCCAAGTGGCCACAACGGCTAGAGCTGCACCAATCCAAAGCCAGGAGCCAGGAGCTTCTTCTGGGTCTCCCACATGCAGGCCCCGGTCTCCCAAGGATTAACTCCACAGCTTAGCTTGTTTCTCAGAGCATAACAGGATTGGTAATTTTGGCCTGATACATATAGCCACTGGCTTAACCGCAAGTTCCTGCTTCCTATTTGTCAAGTTATCTGCCAGGGGATTGGATAAAACTCAAGGGATTTAGGGTGGCCACTAGAGGATTGGATAAACACTGGGAGGAACTGAAGGGATTTAGGGTGGCCACTACTGGGAGGAGCTAAGCAGAGTATAAAAGAAAGTCTGGAGTTGCAATAAAGATCATCAATCTGTCATCGATCGGCATTCGGTGTACTGCGTGTTGCCTTGTCTTGTCTCTCTGCGTTGTCTGCGTTGCAACCCTAGTCCCTCCGCTCGGCTCGGGGTACGTGGCGACGAGGGTGTTGCCAACATCTGGAGGTTCCCACCGAGATTGAGAAAGAGAGGATACGACGAAGGGTCGTCCCAAGAGTCTGGCCAGCTGATTCAGGTAAGTGGGACGTATTGTAAGTCTCTCCTAAACTGGTAGGAGAGGGAGGTTCATTTTGAAATATAGTCAGGTTTTGGATTTATTTTGAAATAGAGTTAGGTTTTAGACTTATTTTGAAATATAACTAGGTTTTGGATTTATTTTTTAAGTTTTCGATTTATTTTGAAGTATAGTCAGGTTTTAGATTTATTTTGAAGTATAGTTAGGTCTTGGTGTTTAATTTATCCGGTGAAAAGGACGATAAAATGGGTTCTGCCTTCTCCCGGGATAAATTGGCCACCGAGCTTGAAGAACTTCTACGTCAACTGGGGATGCCAGTTAAATTTAAAATGATTAGAAATTTTGTTAAAGCCATTCAATCTAGCAGTCCTTGGTTTATTGTTTCAGGCAACTTCAATATTCCCGATTGGGAACAGGTTAAGGCCAATTTACAATCCTGTTTACAAAAAGACCCAGATAATTTCCCCATTGTTAACTTTTCTTTGTGGCGCTTAGTCCGTGATTCATTATTTACTGATAAAGTGAAAGTTGAGAGACAGTTAAGAGAAGTACAGACTACTTTTGAAGCAATCCAGGGGTGGGAAGTTCTACGGTCCTTGGAAGCCTGGAACGAGGCGGCCTCGAGTGAAACCACCCCGAGTGAGACCTCTTCTTTAGAGGAGAGTGAGGTCTCTTCTTTAGAGGAGAGTGAAGCCTCTTTTTCAGATGAGAACGAGGCCTCTTCCTCGGAAGAGAGTGAGGAAAAACGAGATGAGGAGGTTTTCTTAAAGCGGAAAATTAAGGATAAAGAGAAGGTTTTCTTAAAGCGGGAAATTAGGGACATTAAAAGAAAGTTAAAGAAAGCAGGAATAGGTGCACGTTCCTCTGGCAAATTGTCCAGTTCAAGACCACCACCATATGCCCCTAATTTTGTGACCCCTACCGCTCCTCCTGAGGAGGAAACCGCAGGCCATTCACCCAATAATTACCCCACGCGGCCATGGAGTGACGGTCTCACTGATCAGCCTGTGGGTGGGGTTCGATGCTTCCCTGTAATAGAGGTTCCAGTTCGAGGGGGTCCCCCTCGCCGGGAGCATCAGCCCCTTCAATTTAAAGACCTCAAAAATGTAAAGCAGGCTGTTAAAGATTATGGTGCCCAGGCACCCTTTACTCTTGCACTCATAGAATCCTTTTCGAGTTTGAATCTTACTCCTAGTGATTGGATGCAATTGTGCCGCTCTGCTCTCGATGGTGGTGACTTTCTCCTATGGAAAGGGGATTTTCAAGATAGGTGCAGATTTTTTGCTGAGCAGAACGCGGCTGGGGGACACGCAGATCGAAGCCTTGAAATGCTTACTGGCACTGGACCTTTTGAGGGCATCCAACAACAAGTTAATTATGACCTAGGAGTTTATGCACAGATAGCAAATGCAGCCCTTGGAGCCTGGAAGGCCTTGCCTAATGCTAATACAGGAGACCAGCTTTCCAAGGTCTTGCAAGGCCCTACAGAACCTTTTCAAGAATTTGTGGACCGTATTATGCAGGTTGCTACTAAGATCTTTGGTAACGTGGAACCAGCAATGCCAATAATTAAGCATATAGCCTTTGAGAATGCTAATAAATATTGCCAGAATGCTCTCATGTCCCACAGAGATAAGTCCCTGCATGATTATCTCAAAATCTGCAGACATATTGACTCCACCCATGCCCTTGGGCAAGTGATAGCAGCCGCTGTTCAACACCCTCAGCCCCACCCTAGGGCGCCTCCCAAAACCTGTTTCAGATGTGGACAGCCTGGACATTTTAAAAAACAGTGCCCCAAACTTCCGCGACAAGGAAGATCACCCCCAAGATCCTTGCAGGCCCCAGATCTTTGTCCAAGATGCCATAAAGGCTATCATTGGAGCAGTGATTGTAGGTCCAGATATGATGCCCAAGGCAATCCCCTATCGGGAAACGGGGTCAGGGGCCCGCTCCGGGCCCCCCAACCTCAGGTGTACGGAGCCCAGCAGACACCTGTAACTTCCGGAACAGCGCAGACTCCTTCCAGAGTCCCTCTCCCACGGCGAGGAGCACAGATATTTCAACCCTCCTCAGAGCAACACCAGGTAGCGCAGGACTGGACCTCTGTGCCACCTCTGGAGAGGTATTGACCCCGCTCCTGGGACCCCAACGGATAAAAACAGGAGTCAGGGGCCCCTTACCTAAGAATACCTTGGGCCTGATCCTAGGAAGAAGTAGTGCTACTATGGATGGAATCAGGGTACTACCAGGAGTGATAGATGAGGATACCCCTGCAGAAATAGAAGTCATGGCAGAATCAGCCAAAGGCACTATAATCATTCCACCAGGAGCTAGATTTGCCCAGCTAATCTTGATCCCCAAGGTTCCAACTGACAACCCCATTCTTAAGAGAGATAGACAAGGAGGATTTGGACATTCTGGCCCCTTGGCATGTTGGGTCTCCGACATGCAAACCCGACCCACCTTACAGTTAGAGATAGAAGGGAGAAAATTCACAGGTTTACTTGATACTGGAGCTGATAGTACAGTTATATCCCAGGCACAGTGGCCAAGTTCCTGGCCATTAGAGGCCACCCCAACCATTCTCCAAGGGATAGGAACTTCTCAGCCACAGAAAAGTGCCAGGATGTTAAGGTGGAAGGATCAAGAAGGGCATTCAGGAGTTTTCCAGCCGTATGTCTTACCACATATTCCTATCAACCTGTGGGGACGAGATTTGTTGAGTGCCATGAATGTTGTATTGACCTCTCAGCCTGTGCCAAATATGCTTAATAGACAGGGATACTTTCCTGGAAAAGGTTTGGGCAGACATCTTCAAGGTGACCCCCAACCAGTCTGTGACAGGGTTAAAAATTAGAGGCTGCAATTGAATTGGTAAAGGAACAGCTTGAGAGAAATTAAAAGAAGCCCATTGTTTACAGGCCTTTGCCTATATTTTAATATAACTCACAAAACAGGCATTCCTTATAATCCTCAGGGTCAAGCCATTGTCGAACGTGCCCTGGAAAGTTCAGCTTGCTCAGCTGACCCTTCAACTCCTGTGTGTCTGTGAAGTCAGTTTAAAGATAACTGGGGAATGCTCATCTTTCATTCGCCTTTTATGTAGCTCCTACAGAGCGCCATTGGCTTCGCCCTGCTAATGAGAATAAAGGCCAAGTAAAATGGAAAGATCTGGCCACAAATAAATGGCGAGGACCAGATCCAGTACTAACGTGGGGGCGAGGCTCTGTTTGTGTTTTTCCCCAGGATGAAGAAACACCTAGATGGGTTCCCGAGAGACTTACACGACAAATCTCCTTGGCTCCAACTCAGCATGATCCCACTCCTAATGATGTTCTTGCAGGATAGGAGACCCTGACAGCAGTGGTGCAACTTCCTGATATCCTGCCCATGGGATCTCCAGCTGCTCCCCGATTTACCATCATATATGTGTTACCCTGTGAAATGGCATTTAACTGGCAGCATGGATGTTTTAGGAACAAAGCGGAATCTTGGCCATGAGGCTGATGGTCGTAGCCATGATTGCAGTACTGTTTAGTCTTCTTTGCCGCCTATGCAGGCAACAAGCCTGGGAGCAGGTCATTATTTGACAAACCATGATGGTTTTAGCTGTGGAAAATCCTAGCGCTCAAGTTTGGCTGAACATGGTGTGATGGGCAGCCAGAGACGGGTAAGATCTGGCAGCGCTGATGACCAACCTAAGACAGGGATTCCCCAGGTGGGGCTCCCCATGACGGGTAAGGCGTCAACTGACTGCTGGACAACCTAAGACAGGCGTCCATTAAAAAAACAAAAAAAGGGGGACATGCAGGCCCCGGTCTCCCAAGGATTAACTCCACAGCTTAGCTTGTTTCTCAGAGCATAACAGGATTGGTAATTTTGGCCTGATACATATAGCCACTGGCTTAACCGCAAGTTCCTGCTTCCTATTTGTCAAGTTATCTGCCAGGGGATTGGATAAAACTCAAGGGATTTAGGGTGGCCACTAGAGGATTGGATAAACACTGGGAGGAACTGAAGGGATTTAGGGTGGCCACTACTGGGAGGAGCTAAGCAGAGTATAAAAGAAAGTCTGGAGTTGCAATAAAGATCATCAATCTGTCATCGATCGGCATTCGGTGTACTGCGTGTTGCCTTGTCTTGTCTCTCTGCGTTGTCTGCGTTGCAACCCTAGTCCCTCCGCTCAGCTCGGATTACGTGGCGACGCGGGCGTCCCCAACACCCACACGGGTGCAGGGTCCCAAGGTTTTGGGCCATCTTCGACTGCTTTCCCAGGCCACAAGCAGGGAGCTGGATGGGAAGTGGAGCAGCTGCGATACAAACCGGCATCCATATGGGATCCTAGTGCATGCAAAGCAACGACTTTAGGCAATAGACTACTGTGCCAGGCCCAGCATACCCTTTTTAAAAACACATTTATTTTAAAGGTATAGTGATGGAGAGGCAGGAAAGAAGAGAGAAACACACACACACGTACACACACTTGTACACACACGTACGCACACGTACACATATACATGTATATATATACACACACACAGCCCTTGTTAGTGCCCTTAACGTTCAGGGATGGGCCAGGCTGAGTGTCATCTGAGTCTCCCACATGGATTGTAGCAAATCAAGTATTTAGGCCATCATCTGGTGGTTGTCAGGCTCCTTAGCAGGAAGGTGGCTTGGAAGCAGAGATGGGACTTGAATCAGACATTCCAATATGGCACAGGGTGTCCCTATGTCCAACAGCAGCAGCTTAACCTGTTGGATCACAAAGCCTACCTTGAGAACTTACCCAGAAATTCCAGTTTTGAGATTCTTTCTTCTGCCTCCTTCATCCTATTTTGGAGACTCTCCACTGTGCTTTTAATTTGCTCCCCTGTGTTCGTCATTTCTGATGCATCGGCCTTCATCTGACTCCTTCCCTGTGTGACATTGTTTGAAGTCCTGGAACACCTTCTCCACATGCTTCTTGTTGTTAATAAGAAGCTTTACAACAAGTGTTTTGAATTCTGTGTCCCCCATTTTCTCAACATCTTCCTAGTTAATCCTGAGGTTTGCAAAGGGTTTTGCTTCTTTGCAGGGGAGTCTTCAGTAATATTCTTTGTGCCTGTCTCTTCTTTTGTCCTGGATCATTGTACTTCTGGTTATCAGAGTCTTCTCCTTGGAACAGATTTCCAAGCTGTGTCACCCACACGTCTACAGTTTGATTTTACTTATTTTGGTCTGTACCCGGTTCTTTGTTTGCAGTCACTTGTGCCACTCCCTCCAGTGAGTTCCAGGTTTAGGCCCTTATGTTAAACTTCCACCATGGTCTGCATAGCCCAGCTCCTGGCTCATCACTATCCACCACCTGTGATCATGCACTACTGTTGCACTATAGTCCGTACAACTTTTCTCCCAGTTCTGTTCGCACAGTTCCTAGGATAATAGTGCATGCTCAGCTCACTGTTGATCCTGCAGGGTCAAAGCTTTTGCCATACTGTGCAAAATGGCATCTGATGTGAAACTCATGGAGTTTTTGATAAACTGGCCATTAGGTCTGGGGGCTACCTGAGCCTATTTTGGGTGGAACCTTAATGATGCCATGTCATTACAATTCACTGAACCAGAAATCAGTTTACTTCCAGCTCAGTGCATGCACGGTCCTGTCCCATAGCTATTGCCTCCCTACACAAAAATGCACACAATTTGGCTCTAGTGGGGACTTGGGCTGTGAAATCCACCCTGTTCCTGAACCTCCTGTTTGGGACCTGCTGCTCTGTCTCTGCTCCTGGTCAAATCAAACAGACCAGCAGGATGGGCAGTTCTTTGGGTTCACCTCTTGAGTTCCCAGTGAACACCTCTTCCCACCTGGTTGCTGGTGGAGTTACGGCCACCAGTGGAGTTCAGATTGCCACTTGCCGAGTGCCGCTGACATATCAGGTCACTGCAACATCACACTGTCATCTCTGTTGCTTTCCTGTGTCCATGATTCTCCAGGTATTCCTCTGCTGTCGGTCTAGCCTCTCCTATTTCCTGGAAGATGCCCTCTTGGCTTCACCCTGGCTAATGTTTCTCTGTTTATTTAAATGTGTCCCTGCCCTATTCTGCCATCTCAATTCTCTAGACTACTATCATTTAAATAATACTGCTACACTATCTACAATTAAGAAAGTTACATTTCTTCTGTGAACATATTTGATATCAAGATTTTTAAAAATGAAATATCAGACATGTCAAGAACATTAAGGACATGGAAATGAAATGTTAAAGAAGACTCAAACTGAACACTGAAATGCAAGAATAAAAATAGTGTAAATAAAGAATTTTTAAAAAATACAGTGTAAACCTTAGCAACAGATTCACTGATGCAGACAAAAGAACAAGCTGGAAGACAAATAAATGTCTTTGAAATATCTCAGACAAAACAAAAATAAGAAAAAAAAATCAGAAAAACTATTCAGGATTTAGGGGATGCCATCCAATGACCAAATGTACATTTCTGGGGCATTCCTGAAAGAATGAAAAAGCCTAATGACTTAGAAAATTTGTTTAGTGAACTAGTAGCAGAAAATTTCCCAAATTTGGAGAAGGATATAGACATTAAAGTATAGAAAGCCCAAACAGACATGATCAGAGAAGATCTTCACCATGATACTTTGTATTTAAACTTCTAAAAGTAAAAGAAAAGATCCCAAAAATGTGTAAGGGAGAAACACCAGATTGACTTTTAAGGGTTTCCAATCAGAGTGACAGTAAGTTTCACATCAGAACTCCTACAAGCTAATAGAGAATAAAGATGTGTTCAAGTCCCTGGGGGAGAGAATACCAGCCGTGAACGCTATATCCAGCTCTGATTCGTACATGAGGGTGAATGTCCAGGTCCACAGGGGAAATAATACCAGCCCAGAAGGCTTTACCCAGCTCTCCTTGTAAATGAAGGTGAAATAAAGACCTGCCAAGACAAACAAAAATTGAAAAAAGCTTGTTACAACCAGACAGCCTTGCAAATGATACTTCAGAATGTGTGGCACAGAAACGAGATAATCAGTAACAGCACAAAGGAGATCCAAAACAAACAGAAAGAACATTTATGGGAAAATGGCAGGATAAAGTTACTACTTATTAAGGATAGAACTGAAAGTAAAAAGATTAAATTCTCCAGTGAAGACAGACTAGATGAATAGATTTAAAAAACAAGATCCATGTATATGCTGCCTGCAGGAAACACACCTTACCTTTACCAACAACAAACACAGACTGAAAGTGAAAAAATGTGGAAAAAACATTCTATGCAAATAGAAATTTAAATATCTCAGTATCAGAAAAATTCGAGTTTAAAGCAGAAACTGCTAAGAAAGACAAAGAGGGGAATTATGTAATGATAAAGGGATCAATTGAACAGAAAGATGTATCATAGCAAGTATGTTTGCACCCAATGCCAGGGCACTCTGCTATTTAAAATGAATGTTAATGGATCTAAATGGAGACACAAGCTCTAATACAATAATAATGGGAGGCATCAATACCCACTTTTATCAATGGATGTACCAGTTAGACAGAAAAAAACCTCAACAAACAAACAACAGAGTTGCAATACACTATTGGTCGAATGCATCCATTGATATCTACAGGATATATAGTCCCGCAGCTACAGTTTACATACCTTTTCATCAGTGCAAGGATGGAGGAGATCTAAATAATAAAACAGATTGAAAAAAGGAGATGTGGCAATGGATATCACATAATTTAAAATAATAATCAAGAATTATCTCAAACAGCTATATGTCAACAGTCATAAATCTAGAAAAAATAGATATATTTCTGGACACATATAATCTCTCAGAATCAATGATGAAGACATATAAAACCCAAAAAGGATGCCCACTTTCACCGTTGTTCTTCAACATAGTGCCAGAAGTATTAATCAGAACCACAAGACAATAGAAAGAAATCAAAGGACTACAAGGTGAAACAGAAGAAATCAAATTATCCATGATTGCAGATGACATGATCTTTTATGTAGGAAAACCAAAAGGCTCCACTAAGAGGTTAGTGAAATTCATGAGAAAGTTCAGAAAAGTTGCACTATATAAAATCAGCACACAAAAACCAACAGCATGTATATACATAAACAGTGTTATGGCTGAGAAAGAGCTTATAATAGTATTGTTCGCAATAGTTACCAAAAAATTAAATACCCTAGAATAAATTTAACCGAGGATGTGAAAGATATCTACTATAATTACAAAACATCAGGGAAAGAAATAGAAGAAGATACACACAAAAAAGGGAAAAAATCTTCTATGCTTTTGGACTGGAAGAAGGAACACAATTAAAATGTCCATCCTACCCCAAAATCTACAGATTCAATGCAACCAAGTCCAAATCCCAAGACATTATTTTAGATCTAGCAGAAGATATTCAAAAATTCATATGGAAACACAATAGAACCTTGAATAATAAAAACAAATTGGGGGCATCATACTATCTGATTTCAAGATGTAACACAATGCAGGTATAATCCAACGAGTCTGCTACTGGCACAAAACAGATGTGTGCACTAATAAGACAGAATAGAAATCGCATCTACGACCAATTAATCTTCGACAAATGAGCTAAAACTGCTCCTTGGAAGCAGGACAACATCTTTGATAAACAGTGTTGGGGAAATAAGATCTCCACATGCATTAGTAAGAAATAAGACCTGACATCCTATACAAAAATCCACAGAGAGTGTACCAAGAAACTAAATCCAGGATCTGAAACCGTAAAATCACCAGAGAAAAACTGGAGGGAAACAGTGCAAGACATTGGTAGAGGCAAGGACTTCTTCAGTAAAACCCCAGAAGACAGGCAATACACTAGGACAACTGGCATTGTATCAGCTAGGGAACTTCTGCACAGCAAAGAGACAACCAAAGGAATGAAAGAAGATATCTGTGAACCACACATCTAATAAAGGAGTAATAGCCAGGATCTGTAGAGAGTTCAAGAAATTCAACAAGAATAAAACATACAATCCAGTTAACAAACAAGCAAAGGATAAGAATGGGACATTTTAAAAGGATGAAATACAGATGGGCAAGAGACAGGACAAAATGATCTGGATCACTAGCCATCAGGAAAATGAAAATCAAGGTATGATCAAGTTTCATCTCACCCCAGTGAGAATGGCTACAACCCAAACGTCGAAGAAGCAGGGCTGTCGAGCAAAGGTGCCCTAATCCACTGTTGGTGTGAACAGCCATTATGGAAGACGGCTTGGAGTTGTCCAGAGATCTGAAAATAAATCTACCATATACCCAGCTACTCCACTCCCAACGAGATACTCAAAGTCAATGAGGAGCTATCCATATTCCTATGTCTACAGCAGCTCAATTCACAATAGCCAAAATATGGAATCAACCCAGAGTTCCATCAACTGAGGACTAGATAAAGAAAATATGATACATATGCAGGTTGGAATACTACTCAGGCATAAATACAACGGAATCCTGTCTTGTGCAACAAACAGATGCAGCTATACCAGTATGCTAAGCGGAATAAGCCGGAGTCAAAACTACAAGTATACATACTCTCCTCTGATTGTTTTTAGCTAATGTATGAAGTACAGAAACAAAAATAAATTGCATCAAGCTCAGCTGACACCTGTGACTTGGCTGTGGGGTGTAACTCTGGTCTACATTCCTGCAGACGGCAATCTATATACCTCTGACTTGCAGAGCTCTTTGCTGAGGGCAGCACCAAAGTTAAGATTACAAAGTAAAGTCGAAGTATGTTATCACAAAAATTAGATGGAAAAAGGAAAGGAAGCAGGAGGGAGAGAAGAATACATAGTTGAATTCTTGGAATCATATCTATGAAGTTAATGAAATCTCTTCTCTACCTATTAATGAATACAATGTAATTTTTAAAAAAGGACGTTCATCTGAACATCTGGGAAGCCAGCGGGAATTGGTGAATGAATTATTTTCAGCACTATTTCTTAGACGAGGAGCTTTTTGTACTTTTGATTCCTGTCTGATCTTACTTCCTGTTACTGTACGCGTTGGTAACTTAAATTGGGCGTTTGTTTACAATCGTTATTGAATTTAAAAATATTATTGAACATTTTTCATTCACACATCCTTGACAGATATGATGAGATTGTAAACAAGATGTAGCAAATGCCAGGGGAAGTATCAAAACCGCTGAAAAGCAGCAGCTACTGTTATCATCAAAGCAGATCTAGCACGAAGCGGATCTCTGATCGGTTTAGCCTGGTAGTAAAACGCCCGGCAGGATCACCCTGCTGCCCCGGACTAGTATGTGGAGGAGTACAGTCCGCAGGGAAGCAAGCAAAGGGAAGCGCCCTGCCGTGGATGGCATTGCCGTGGACAGTTGGTCTCCTGTCTGCTTTTTTTTACTCCAAAATGCCTACAACAGCCAGGGTTGGGTTAGATCGAAACCAAAAGCCAGGAGCTCAATCCGGGTCTCCCACATGGGTGCCAGGGACCCAAGGAGTTGAGGTATGCTCCTCCCTTCCCAGGGCGCATACCAGCAGGAAGCTGGAATCGGAGCCCGCATAAGTGACATGTTAACTGCCTGGTTAAGTGCTTGCCATTAAAAAACAAAACCAAAGCCTTTCTTAAAGGTTGAGGAACGAAGAGTTTTATTCCCTGAACATAGTATGAACAGGTCTATTCAGCACATGGCACTGAGAATGTCTTTTATACCAAAAGCTAGGGCATAGGGAGACGGATCTTTGTCAGGCAGCCGTGGAAGGACCAGTATGTCTGAAGCTTGTTTACAGGGTGGTGGGATCCTTAGCCTAAACTAAACTAAACCTAAACTAAAAGAGCTTACAAAACTAACAGAGGAGCGTCTCGCAGCCCAGCCCACCCCCATTCCCCGCAGAGCTGTGCAGAAGCGCGCAGCTGATCCGTGTTCTGCTGCTACCAGAAGTGACCAGAGCTGAAGTGGGGGGCAGCTGTTGGGCAAGAGGGGCCCCTTTATCCTAGAGCTGCGGGAGCCCTGGGCAGGTGCAGGGCATCTCCGATGCTGGGAAAGGCAAGCGGGCAGATTCTTGCCCAGCGCCTCCAGCAAGGAGTCAGTCCGCGCAGGCACCTTAATTTTAGCCTGTGGAGACCCGTTCTGGGCTCCAGAGAGTAAGTCAGTCATTTCGGATGGTTTGAAGTCACTAAGTTTGTGGTGATTTGTCGCAGCAACTCTGAAAAACGCATGCTAGGGAGAAGCAGTGATGGTGGAGAAGGTATGAGGGAACCCATCAATGCTGGGTCTGTTTTTCAGATAAGGGACCACAAGGGTAGAGAAGAGAGGAAGAAATTTCCAAAAGAACAGAAGATCATGGAGGTGGTACAGTGGCTCAACAAGTTAATTCTCTGCCTTGCAGTGCTGGCATCCCATGTGGGCATCAGTTCGAGCCCCAGCTATTCCACTTCCAACCTAGCTCCCTGCGTGTGGACTGGAAAAAGACCAGAGGATGGCCCAAGTCCTTGGGACCCAGACCCATATGGAAGACCTGGAAGAATCTCCTGGCTCCTGGCTTGGGAGCCTCTCAAATGTTGCAATTGTGGCCATTTAGGAAGTAAGTCAGCAGATGAAAAATCCACTCTCTGTAAATCTGCCTTTCAAACAAAAATTAATAGTAATGAATAAATCTTAGAAAAAAAGATCATGGATAAAATCAAGGAAAAGGCAAGCCCAATTATTAAAAGAGCCACAGCGTGAACCCTACGATGTTAAGGTGGAAGCAGTGGTGCCTAAGCAGCTGTCTGGACACACAAGCCGTCGGACCAGAACCCATAGGCTGAAAGGAGAACTCAGCACACACTCCAGAGAGGAGCTCTGATTTCTAAGTCTCCTTGGGAAATTGGACTAATCCAGATCCTTGCTTCAGAACAGCAGTAGCTTCAAAATTTTTTTCTTTTTAGAGCTTAAAGATTTCTTTTCAAACACAAATTCCTTACAAACTAATGGTTACAATGAGAGCACACTCTTCTCAGACTTCAGCTTCCCCAGAGATGAGGTAGCACTTCCAAACTCTCACCGTGAAATGAGACAGATAACCACAGCTGCTGTGGGGCCTGGGGGAGGCGTCAGTGACATGCGACTTGTACAGCACGACCCACAATGCTAGCCACTTAGCTTCTTGCCATTATCTACCTGGGACAATACTTCCTCACATAATGCCACTAACATTAACAGAAAGCTTAGTTCAGGCAGTTAGCTGGTCTCAACAGTTGCTGCAGCATTTTTCCTTCTGCCTCTTACTTTGAACAATAATTGACAACAAATGCATGTTTTCTTCGTTATGCTTCGGCTGAATAATATGACCAGCTTTGCCAGGAATTCTAATCAGCAAAAGCAAGTGGCTTCAGAGTGGGATGATGAGCTGCTGGAACAGTGTGATCTAAAAGTGTGCAATAATGAGATTCATTAGCCTCTGAGATGTTGCCAAGCACAGCTACTATTTATACTTTGTGCCTTGACATTGGACTTTGCAGATACACCAAGAGGTGGTGACCTGAACACATGAGCAAAGAGCCTCTGCCCGTGCACTGAGCAGGGTTGCTTTAGTCATCTCTCCTTCTATAATCTGAACTGTACATTGAACTGTACACCTTACATGTGACCGAGTTGTAAAATTGGTCCTGATTTTTCTTCTTACTAGGGGCTGGAGTATCTGCTGCCATCCTATAGCCACATAAAGGTATCCAGAGGCTCCCCATCCTTACTGGCTAGCTGCAGGCAATAGACTCCTAGGGCAACAGGGACCTGATGAACTTGATAAATATTCTAATCAGGAAATGCTCTGAAAACTTCTTATGCTGAAGTTTTGTTTATTGCTGTGTAGAAGTTAAGACAGGTGAGTGCGTATTTATAAAAGGTATGCATATTTACGTATAAGTGAAAACAATGTATAACTTAAAATTTCTCAAATTCTTTAATTTTTAAGAATGCTCACTTATTTTTACTTACATACACCATTCAAATGTTACTGAATAATTCATCAACTATTTGTAATATGGGGACTCTCCTTGAAACTTCGCCAGGCTTTTTTCACCAACACTTCATTGGTAGACGTCACATGCCTTGATTTCACAATGACGCCTATTTATGTCAGTAGTTTCAGTACTAGATAAGTGCGTGGCCAGTTGTAGATGAATGCATGGACTGTTGAACAAATAAATGGAGGATTACATGAATAAAATGCTAATTAAGGGAGGGCGTAGACAAGACACTACCTTTCTGAGGAACTCAAAGGATTGGAGACAGATGGTGGCTGTGATGCCTTTAATGACGAATGTGCTTGCATGATGGCGCTGGGCATGAGAAGCCACAACACAATGGCCTCTGCAAAACCAAGCAGGTCGTCCGAACGCACATTTGAGAACTTTTTTGGACACAGATCTCTCGGTATGTGTTTAAATCAAAGGGCATTTTTTCAGTCTGATCCTTTGGTATTTTCCTTTGCTATCTCATTTCTTCCCATGTTTCCTTTATGGCGAGAAGGAATTACTGTATCAAAGCCTTTAATCAGCACTCTCAGTTTATGATTAGAGTTTGAACTTGACGCTTGAGAACGTGAAAAATGAAGAAGCCAAATAAAACAGTTCATTAATGGAATTATATTATGCTGGCCACTTAGGGAGCTGGTTCCTGGTTTCTGAATATGTAACTTGAGAATGTAGTGTCAGACAGTTAATTCCCTTCAAAATTCATATTCAATGATTCCTAAGTGATTATGGGCTATTTCGGAGTGCCAGGGTCCGTGCAGTAGGTGTGAATGACACAAAGGTGTGAAGAGAACAGCTCCCTGCATGGCAGGGCCCAGGGAGCTTCCAGCTGCTTGGCAGGGCCAGGCGGATTTCTCTCTGACCACCTTGATGCAGTCTCACCACCCTTTTGCATGGACACTCAAGCACCCCACTAAGAATCCTGTAATCTATTGAGGCATTGTTTGCCCCTGTGAGATGGCTTTGGCAAACAATATCAGCTTGAGAGTTAATGTTACTGATAATGTCTTGGTGAGTGGGCCTATAACTGCACACAGGAGTACAATCAAGCCCATGCTGTTTCCAGACACCTTATTGTGTACCTACCCATTGCCATAAAATCTGGCCTGGACATTTAGCATGCTTTCTGGGAAATGGCTTGATAAGAATTTTACAAACTAATGGAAATGATGGGAGTATGGGTCAAGACTGTCAGGACAAAAAATATAGCTACTGGGACCCTAAAAGCTATCGTGTTACTGGGACCCTAAAGGCTATCCTGCTAAAGCAAAAAATATAGTTACTGTGACCTTAAGGGTTAGCCTGTCCTTGCAACTCTTTAGAACATAGAAACTGTAGTTGCTTTAGCTGCTTTCATAATTTCTAACTAGAGGAAATATAGGCTGATTTCACTAACATCACAAAGATATGCTTTTAATTATTGTTTAATCACTTATGAACCTGCAGTTGTAGAGGAACTTAATGTTTGGAACCTTTTGTCTTAGATCTTTGTTTTTTCTCTTTTGATGTATTTCTCCCATTAAGTGATGGATAAGTTGTAGAATAAGAATTGTAGTAAGAGTGTATTACTGAATAAGATGTGTTGTCTACTGAGAAATTCTTGGCTGCAACGTTGGAATGGATAATGCCCTGTCTTGAGGTGAAACAATTTGTAGAATTATCTTTGGAAACACTCACTTGTCCATTGTAGAATTGAAACATAAATGGAGTAAACTTGGCTCATTGCTAATTACAATTCTTTCCGCCGTTATAACTCTTGCTTTACTTGTTCAGATAACAAACTGTGTGAGCTTGCTGACCTAATGGCCTTTAGTGCCAATGGCCTGTAATCCCCATACACCAAGACCCCGGACTTACTAACCCATACATAATTCAAGGTAGGGGCCTGGTTGTCACAGGTGGCACCAAGGTTAGAGCCCAGACCTGAGGAGAGTGGATGAAGACTGGCAAACCAAGATAAGCAAGGAATGTGGGATCCTTCCTCAATCATTTCTCAAGAAGCTGTAAATTGTGCCCCCCTGAAACTATGTCAAAATGCCCCTAAAAGAAAACTTTGTACTGCTTCTGTATAAATAAAGCGGACAGCTTTCTTGCAATGTCCACAATCATCAAGGAATCCTAGTGGTCCGTCTCTCTTTTCTTTCTCTCTTCTTCTTTCTACGCCTATCTCATGCACCCTTCCCGAGCTCCGAACTCTCGGCTGGAGCTGGACTCCGGCATCGGAGCAAATATAAAGAGCCCGATGGTTAGGTCTGACCTGCCTCCTTCAGTCACTTAGTGATAGTTCTGAAACACACAGGAATTGCCTTTTGTACTTAATTTCCTAAGATGCAGATGTCATTTGTGCTACAAGTAGTAAAGGCCAGGAAGTGACCAGGAAGTGACCAGGGTCCTTGGGCAAATGACGGATGGTGGGTGGATTTACGAGAGAGGGAGGTATCGGTGAGATGGAGAGCGAAACAGGAAACAATATTTTTCTGTAAACTGTAAGCCCAGATTTCTAATTCTTCTTCAAGGAAAAGCATGTAATTTGAGTTGTTTTTAATTTCTTTTACAGTAAAAAGGACTTTTTAATGTTAGAAGAGTTTCATACTCATTGAACAGTTGCAAAAGCACTCTTTACTTTTTTTAAAAAATTATTAATTATTTTTATTTTTGATCATTTTTACAGTTGATTAGGGTGATTAGGCTCAAGAACTGCAGGAAGGTGGGTGAGATCACCGTTTCCACATTCTCTTGTCTTCCTTCCTGTATCTGGGGGGTGAGGGAGACAAGGAGAGGAGCCACACCCAGCCTCCCAAACTCCTCTGCACACTGGTATGAAGGGCAGCCACCCGATGCCACCCCAGGGTCCCTGACGTGGGTCATGCTCTGAGGGTCCTGCTCATGAAGTTTCAATACTTCAACAGTTCTGAATTACTGCTGATTGCGTCACTCCAAGACAATGAAATCTCTCTAGAATCCACTGGCTGACATAGTCCACCTTAGAGCCTCCGTTTGCCCAGTTATTCACTGCCAACACTTGGCTGTGGCAGTTGATTGATTTGTTCTGTCTCCATCCTCTGCTGTGGTACCAGGTGTCCTCTGTAGGTTCCAATGGACTGCCATATCCTCCATGTGCACCAGGATATACAGTCCACTGCTCCATCTAAGCCACTGAGGCGTTCCAGCTCTGATACATGCACTCCACAGCCAGACCATGGAACCTGCAATTCTCTCCATGGTTGGGGTTCTGAGTCCAGCGATTCAGCTGGGGGGAAATCCCCAGAGAAACTTCAACTGAGGTGATCCCAGACCTGATTCTTGTGTGTGCTTGCCAATACTGGGCTGGCACAGTCCGTCACCCCAATCAGCCCATGCACATGATGGTGGTTGCAATTGCTGGATTATTTCTGTCTCCAGCCCTGTCTTTTACACAAACCAGTGGGTGCTGCAGCCAGCCCAATCCTGCCCACCACGCACTCAACCTTCATGTACACTAGTGGGAGCTGCAGCCTAGTCAGAGCAACCCACAATAACCCCCCAGGCCGGCCCCGCTGCCCTGGTTCCATTATGTACAATAGACTGGTCCAGTCTGTCCTACATCCCATTTAGCTCTCATACGTGTCATTGGGCATTGTAGCTTAGTTTAACCCAGCCAGCCCCACTGTCCAGCACAAACTCCTGTCAGCGGGTGCCACTCTATGTCTAGCCATGCCTGCCCCAGTCCTGGTTCTCTTGCTTACCAGGGGGAGTGGTAACCCAACTGGTTCACTGTAACCCAAGGTGTTCACTGTTTCCCTACTGGATCCACCCCACTCTCCAGGTGGTTCTGCAGTTTAGCTTGACATAATTTGCCCCCAGTGCCAGCATCTGCCAGCTGATGCTGTGGCAAAGCCCATTAACCCACACTCACTTTGACTTATGCATGCACCAATAGGAACAGTCAACCCAGCCTGGCTTGCCCCTGATCCAGCACACATGAGACCCACAGGTGTTGTAGCCCTGCCCGGCCTTATCTACCCCCATCCCAACTCATGCTCTCCAGTGGGAGTGGTGATCCAGCAGGGGAGTCCCCAATACCAGCTTTGCCCCTTCCGCCCCTGGGTCTCACATGTGCTGGTTGGGTGCTGAAACCCAGTCTGGCATGGCCTGCATTTGCCAGTGGGTGTTGTAGCCTGGCTGGGCCCGGCCCACCCCTACTTTCAGCTCATGCTGGTAGGGGCTACAGCCTATTCCAGCCAACCCGGCCCGACCCACACTCCATTCTGGTGCTCAGATTTGCCAGCAGGTGATATGAACTGTTCCATCATGGTTCATCCCTGATCTGTGCCAATTGTATGTCAATGGGTACCATTCAATGGTCTTGTCTGGGCTGCTCTCTATCGTGGTTCTTGCGCTCACTTGCAGGAACTGTGTCCCAACAGAGGGGTTCCCCAAGCTCCTCCATCAGAACCTCTCCCAATGCCAGATCTTGCACACATCGGTGGGTCCATGAGCCAGCCTTAGTCCACCTCCTGTCCTAGCAGGAACAGTGGCCTTTCCTGATCAGTGGATGCTGGAGTCTAACCCAGTGTGGTGCACCCAAAATCCAGTCCACATTTGTGCCGAGGGACACTGCAGCCATTCCCAGGCTAGATAGCAGCCTCCACTCTGGCCTTTGCACTAACCAGTGAGAACCACAATGCAGCCAGAGCACCCACTTTGCTCCCCAACCAGGCCTGTTCCCAGCCACAGATCTTGCATGTGTCAATGGTTGCTCTGACCAGCTTGGTGTAGTCCCTCCCCTGATTTGGCATTTCCTTTTGGTGGCATCCTCATCCAGCAGAGGACCAGAAGGGCCACGCTTCTGCCCCGAAGTGCTTTTACAAAGACACGGATCCCCTTGGTGAGGGTAGAGCCCTTGGCCTCCTTGTCTTGTAGGAGTCTGCTCTTAACGCTGGTGCATTGGGGGATAAATTTTAGCCTGAGTTTGAGAAGGATGCTACTCCCAGCCCCAGCAGGGAGCATGGCTTCAGGCAGCTTGTGGCTTACCTCTGACCTTGGGCTTCTCTGGTACTGTCTCATGACTTGGCCAGAGTTGTGGTTCTGGAGCATGAGACCACAGGACTAAGTGCTACTCTCCGATCAGGGAACATCCCACTGGCTACACGCTGGCAACAGGACTGCACCAAGGATATTCACTGTGGGCACCTGGCTGTGCCAGTGTGGGCTGAGTCTCTCTCCACTGTAAAGTTACCTGCTTGTTCCTTTTTGCACCATTGGAAAGAAATGCACCTAGCACCACTGTCGCAAGGTGTGCACTCCCTCTTCCATGTATGTATGCCATCACCTATGTGAAATACTTTATGTCTTGGGTTATAATCCCCAAACTATTATTTCTCTTACATTTCATTTTTGGAGTCGAAGAGGAGCTCACAGTTCCCAGGGCTCCCTGAGGCCTTTGCAAGTGGCCCGTGAGGCTGGCTTGACAGAGGCTCCTGGTGTCCGTGTCCCTGCACACATCACACAGGGACACTTTACAAGGCATGTGGAAAACAGGACTGAGAGAGAAGCTTGTTTTACTAAAACATTCTTCTGAATCCATACACCTGCCTGGTCTCTAAAGGACTGACAGAAAAGACATATCAGGAAAACACTATGTACGGATTTCAATTTTGTTTTGCACCAAAATTATCTCTCAATTCCGTTCTTCCACAGGCTTCCTGCAGTGACCTTGCATTTGGTCCATAATCGGGGAACCAGGACGTTTCTATTAGGGTAGGAAACCATTGCTCAGCCTTCTGTTCAAGGAAATCGCAAATAGATGTCAAGAGCCCTTGACGTTGGACACGCCTGGCTCTCCCCTGTAGTCTAGCGGTAGCAGGGAGTGAGACAGGCGTGTGTGTCTCCTGGACAGACAAGAGTGGTGCGTGCACTGACCTCCCACTCCTCCACCTATTTTCACTCTGTTTGAGACATGGATTTAAGATTCCAGTGCCCCACAAACTATTAATACGAGCAACAAGGACTATATCCCAACTGCCAAGGAGGCCACAGGGAATTGGATGCCCTCGGAGGCCGAGTACTCTGAGGTCACCCACCCCCAACCGGAGCTTCCGCTGGGGATGGAAGAAGTCCAAACACTACCGTGCAGAAACCAACGTCATCGGAAAGACAACCAGAAGCCCTGAGCGGTCCGCAGAAACAGAAGAACGATAAACGTCCTTCGGGACCAGGGAGGAGAGCTTTCTCTGGTCCGAGCCTGGCTCCACCTCTGGACCCCCGCCCTCCCTCGCGATGACCATCGGGATTGCTCCGAAAACCCCTCATAGCAAACAACCAACCATACAAACTAAAAAAACCTAAAATAAATAGACAAACAACAAAAAGTAGAGCTTGGAATCTGACAGGAAAGAGCTGGCATGGATTTGCTCATGCCTCGCTGGGTGGGACACGAAGATTAGTCACTCTTCACCGTGGTGTTGGGGACTTTCCTGCACGCCCCCCCCCCAAAAAAAATGTTCTGCACCTTAATTGTTGACAAATGTCTTGTTAGAGTTACAAGCCAGTCTAGATTATCCTAAAATCTGCCAAGATCAGTAAAATTATACTTCAACACAATAAATGGCTAAATACTAAAATGAAATAGACACGAGACAGCTGAATGGTACCTTATAGCCATTTTAAGGTATATAGCAGCCGGTCCTGTATACAAACTAAAATTGAAATGTCAATGAGCAAATCATAGGTTGTGGTTAAAAACTTGTTGTTTTTTTTTTTAACATTACTGGTTTCGCAAAACCATGTCAATTCCATAATGTTACAAATTGCTGTTAATGTTATATTAGGACTCTTAATTGACTGGGATGATATTCTACCAGCTCTAACTTTGGACCAGAAATGGTCTCCCCAAGAAACTGTTCAACCCATCTGGACAATAAGTAGCTGGACTCTATGCTTGGTATATGTTTGCAAGGAAAGAATCTTGATTGAATTTGAACTGTAATACAGCATCAAGGTGGAGGAATCCACCAGCGGGGAGGGGAGGTGGAGGGGTGGGGGGATTCCCAGAGCCTATGAAACTGTCACATAATGCATAATAATTAATAAAAAATAATTTAAAAAAAAGATTCCAGTGCCATTCCAATGCCCCTGACACACACATCCATGTTCCCAAAGACAGAAGATAAAGTATCCTTTGTTGGGATGGCTGCACTTCTTCAAGTGGGTCAGCAATTGCAGAAGCACAGATTAATATAACCTACCTCTACGTAAACACAGTTTTCAGACCAACTCTGTAACAAACAACCTTGGCAGTGCAGCAGATTAGCACAGCGTAATATAACCTACCTCTATGTAAAAACAGTTTTTAGACCAACTCTGTAACAAACAACCTTGGCAGTGCAGCAGATTAGCACAGAGGACGTGGACTTCCCACCATGCAGAGCCCGACTCTGGCACTGCCAACTGGCACACTCCACGCAGTCCCGTGGGGCAGGAGAGAGAGGCGCCTGCAGTGGGGACTGGCCTGGGCTCAGGAGTGGATCTTATTTCCTCCATATCTCCTCAGCCTGGGCCAGTGTGTGGTCCCTTGGTCTTCTCTACATGCAGTAGGCACTGGGAAATGAAGTCTTCCTGATGCCCAGGAAATAAAACGGGGTGATCCACGGAGCACCCCCGTGCTACAGCTACTCACATGACTTCCCTGCAGTGAAAGTGGATTCAAGCACAGGGCTGGCCTTTGCCTTCTCTTCCCACTCCTCTCATTCCCAGCCCAAACCTGCTTTCCCTGCACAAGAGTGGGTGTTTCTCAAGTCTCTCTCCTCAGTCCATGGGGTTCCCCAGAACCCCTGTCCTTTCCTGGCCCTCCTCAGCTGCAGCCACGTCCACGTCCCCACTCAGGTGTATCTCCTGATGGAGGGTGGTGCGTCCGCTGGGACGATACAAGCACATGGAAGGCTGAGCTCACCACCTTCCCCCTCCGTCCCACTCGGGACCACGTCCTGTCGAGTCAGGGAATGGACCATCTCTAACTGCAGTCGGGTGGCCTTCTACATACGCTTGCTCTTTCACACGTCATGGAATGCCCATGCCTCTTGTCTGGCCCCTCTGACAGCCCTTCCGTCTCCTCTTTCCTCATCCTCACAGCTGAGTGCCCTTAGATTTTTACTATCGTTCATGTAGATCTTGTAACAGCACCTGACCAACGTGACTCTCTTAGAACACGTTCACCTTAGCCCCGCCCTTCCCATGAGCAGCAGAGCTGTAATTTCAGGTGCGATTTGGACAGCTGCCTTCCCACCTGAAGGTGCTCGCTGCCTACATGTGACAAAAGCTGTGACTCTTCTCTCAAAGGCAAAAGCAAGACCTGTGACAGAATGGCCAACCTGGACTCCGGGTGCCCCTTCTGATGGGACTTCCTGCCTCGTCAATCATCAGGCAACTGAGGGGAAGCGGTGCACAAGCCCAAGAGTGTCAGTGGAAGAGAGTGACAATGACCGAAGTGTCAATCAGGGCAAGCCAGTGGCAGGACGCTGTGGAGACCCAAGGCAGAGAGCAGCGGCATTGCTGGAGGCGAAGACAAGCCCTGAAGCCCACCAGCCAAGGGCGGCCAAGCAGGGAATTGGAACCTTCTGGAGGCACACCCACAGCTGGCCCTGTTCACGGATCTCCAGGCCTGTGGCTGTCTGGGAAGATCACAGAAAGTGTGGGCAGCCCCAATACAATACCTTGGACAGAGTGAATTCAAAGAAAATTCCAAATGAATCCAGGTAAATTTCATGCACATGCCCCTATCTGCATTAGACCAAGAATCTCCACAATCTAAATAGAGTGGTTGGAGGCAGAATTTGAAAGAAAATCCACTTCTACTCAGAAGCAGGGAGGGAAACAATTATGATCTTTTTTTTTATTTTTAAGAATTTATTTATTTTTATTGGAAAGTCAGATATACAGAGAGGAGGAGAGACAGAGAGGAAGATCTCCCATCTGCTTGTTCACTCCCCAAGTGGCTGCAACAGCCAGAGTTGTGCCGATCCAAAGTCAGGAGCCAGGAGCCTCTCCCAGGTCTCCCATGTGGGTGCAGGGTCCCAAGGCTTTGAGCCGTCCTCAACTGCTTTCCCAGGCCACAAGCAGGGAGCTGGATGGGAAGTGGGGCAGCCAGTATACAAACTGGGGCCATATGGGATTCTGGCTCATGCAAGGTGAGGAATTTAGTCACTAGGCTACCATGAGGGGCTCTATGATCACTTTCATATTTATTTCTCATTCTTTACACTGTGGAGGCAGGACAGAAGCTACAGCACTGGCTTTGGGGGCAATGTTCCACCTGCAGCACAGTCACTCCAAGCTGCAGGCTGAGACCTCACAGCAAAAACCTCAGCCCACAGGGGTGTGAGCAGCGCTGCCAGCATAAACGACTACAGTCCATAAAGAGCTCTCTAACAATGCTGCAAGGGGTGGGTGTCAGGCCTGGTGAGGTGAAGGCACCCCTGCTAGAGCACACCCTGGGGGGCAGCTGCCGCAGGCTCCGGTGGCTGCCGCAGTCAGCTGGGGAATGAACCAGCGGATGGCAGCTTTTCAGGCCACCCACTCATGGTCTCTCTGCCTCCCAAATTAAACAAGCAACTAATTGTGTATCAGTTGGGATTATATTACGTTGAAACAATGAACTAGCAGTGTGTTTCTCCAGTAAAAATGTGGAGGTAGACTGGGCTGGGCTGGTTTGGGATCCCACAGGACAAAATACAAAGCCCTCATTATCAAGTTCACCTCATCATCCAAGATGGCTCCAACGTGTGTCAGAAGCAGCGGAGGAAGGAGGCAGCTCTGCTGCTAACAAGGGAGGATGGATATTGCAAGATAACGGAGGACAAAGTCAAGTTCAAATAACTTACTCTCTTCCCTGCACCTGCTATTGGATTTAGTCTCTCTTTTCTACATTTCTTCAGAATTAAAGAGAATATAAAATAATTCATTCCCACAATAGAATTATGATCTATGATAATTCTGCTTGCTTGTTTTATTAATAGAGCATGTTTGTTTATTTATAATAGAATGTATGCTTTAAACAAAATACTGAGAATTAATCTACAGGAACACATTTTCAAATATGGAAAACCAAATAAATATTAAGGTCAGAAGATCCATAAAGAAAACATGACTGTGAGATCATGCGCAGGAAGTCTGATTCTCCATCTTCCTACATGTTTCTCACTTCTATGCGACTCTTTTCACAACGACACTCCATTTTCCTAAGTGCCCCACACTCAATTTCTTAAAGAAAGCAAATATTAATCACAAAAAGTATTTAAATCTTTCCATATATGAAAAATTTAGGTGCTCCAGATCTATTATTTAACTCTATCAGGCAATTCTGATTTAGCTAATTTAATAGCTGTTTTGCACAAAGCACTCTGTTGTATTAAGTGGGAGCCAATGCAAGAGTTGAGGTTCAGAAGTCTTGGATTTTCATAAGCAAATTTGGAGAAATAAAATCCTGGCAAAAATATTTTCACATATCAAAAATGATAAGCGCCCTAAGTATGGAAATGCAGGAGAGTTACGACTATCCTGGCATTTTCAATCACACATTATTGACGTCACCATCGTCTTTATCAGCTTGGAATGTGAGAAGGTGATTATCTCTCCTGATGGTATCAACTGTTTAGCTCAGTCCAGCCTTCAGGAGCCACTGCTGGCTCTGAGCTGTGTAAGATTCTTAAGGCTTGTCAGGCCAAAGTGATCAGTTTAGCTCCAAATAACCAAGCGCAGAGAAGCAGAATGCCCAAGGAGCCCACCAGCATGGTGACACAGTAGCAGCCATCACAGGGTGACCTCCCTGTGGACGCGCAGTGCATGCATGTACGCTTGAGCAGAGTCCCTTGCTGGTCATGTCCTAAGTCGCTTCAGGTACAGTCATGGCATCTCACAGTGTAACCCCAAGCATGGCTCTGTCACCATGAATAGCTCCCTAAGTGCTCCCAGTATGTTCTAGCAGTGTGCAAATTCTGCTGTAACCTTGGGAAACCAGGGGTACACACTGCTTAGGAGTGTTTGGGGTCCTTTCTGTCATCGGGCTCGAGTTGGCATCAGCTCTGCATGACGCGATGTCCTGGTGACACTGACAGTTATGCTCAATGTCTACTTTGTTACATTAGTTGGATTTTTATGCATTCTTGTTAAAGTCTACCAAAAGTCAAGATGTTTCACAACATTTGCAATGGTTGGCAAAGCTACAGAGTGAATGAGATAAGCTTCAAGGATCAGCCTTTTCAAATACGGTTGACTTTATGTGATTAAAACATGATTCAAAGCCTCCATGAGCTTTTATGTTACACTCTCACTGTGGTCATTTTGCTTTATCTTGTTTCTCACGTAAGTATTGCTACTAGCAGTAAAACAAACAGTAATGATGCATAATGTATTTCTAAAAACTGATAGCTGGGTAATCTTTTAGGAATCTATAACACGTCTCATTTTGAGAAATAAACACATCCATCTGTTTATCTCATGGTTATTGCCAGCTGTCTTTGAAGGCCTGTGTTCCAGTCCATTATGTTTTATGGTTGAACACTGAACTATCAGAACTGCCAATAGTTCTGGTGAGCATTGATTTAAGTATCAGAGTTCAAGCAGCTGGCATTAACCAGAGAATTAACAACCAGCCAGAAAAGGCCATGAGCAAAGACCCGATGGGACTGTCTTTCTCTGTGGTTACTCTTGCCTCCTAACAGAGTCACAGTGGAGAAAGCAGGTGAAAGAAAAGCAGGTGTTACAGATAATAGCACGGTGTATTTCCAGGAGATGAATATTTTAGGCAGGTGGATCAGTTGAATGAAAAATAACATTTCAATGTTTCTTTTACATGAAAACTTTGTTAAAACAGCTCTCCCCACACTAGTCAAAAAGCCATCTTGTTTATTTTATTCTCTAGAGAAATATGGGAGTCAAAAATAAAGGAACTACGAGGTCAGCGTTGTGCAATAATGGCCAAAACCACAACTTACAATACTAGCACTGCATGGGACACCTGCTCAAGTCCCAGTGGCTCCATTTCCAAACTTTAGCTCCTGCTAATGGCCTTGGAAAAGCAGCAAAAAATGGCCCAAGTGCTTGGGTCTCTGCATCCATGTGAGAGAGCCCAAAGGAGCTCCTGGCTTTGTCCTGGTCCTGCCCTGGCCATGGTGGCTGCTTGGGGGTGGTGGTGTCAGGGTGAACCAGCAGATGGTGGCTTTATAGCAGCAGGTTGACTGTTGCGTCACAATATCAGGTCATCTCACCTTGAGCAGAGTTTCCTGTAAGTTACCGAATCCTTCTTGTGAAAATGTTTTCTTCTATTGGATTCCATGACACAAAATCCTGCAGATTTTCCTTCAGAAATACCAGCTGCTTTATGATCAAATTCTACCCAGTGGTTAGCTGCCACAGGGACTTTTCCTGGGGCACCTGTTGGCCCTCTGTTCATGCCTTGGGCTCCTTGGCCCATCAGGGGCATTAGGAGGACACTGCACACTTGTCAACGCACCCAGCTCTTACCACACTCTTCCACCTGAACCTAGCCCATCCCCACAGTCTACCGAACATTCCATTTGAATGGCCGATAGGCTCTCAAACTTAACAAGTCTGAAATATTACCCTCTACAAAACTAACAGCCAAAGCCAGGTATTCCTTCAGCTCTCAATAAGTCAGAACACTGTTATCACCATTTATTCCACAGCTCACACCAAAAACCCAAGCACCTGACCATCAAGCGCTGACCCCAGGTGGAGTCTTGACCCACAGGCCCTCTTCAGGCCCTGTGCATTTTCCCCCAGTTGTGCTTGCACTGTTGTGGCCGGTGATGCTGTCTGTGTCCACAAAGTGACCGCCATTCATGAAGCCCTTGCTTTGTTGAAGTCAGGTAAGGGGCACACTGGGCCAGGGTTCCAATGGTGGTCAGGAAGAGCAGAGGGAGAGCTCTGTGACTCAGCCAGCCTCATGAGACGAATCCCCTGGGACCACCGGGCTCCCTCTGGGACTGCAGGCCCACAGCTGCCCTGCAGTGGCATTGAAAACAACTGATTTTCTCAGTTTCTAGGCCTTGGGCTTGCTGCATTATTACTGCCACTTGAAACCTTCTGGAATCCTGAAGTCTGCTCTTGGTAGAGATTGGTTCCCCAGAAAGACCAAACTCTGAAGTGAAAGGGCCTCACTGGCCACAACAGTGCAAGCACAACTGGGGGAAAATGCACAGGGCCTGAAGAGGGCCTGTGGGTCAAGACTCCACCTGGGATGACAGTGTCCCATACCACGGCGCCTGGACCCCAGCGTCCTGCACGCTCCGGGGTCAGCGCTTGATGGTCAGGTGCTTGAGTCCCTGTCATGCTGCACCCACCCAGGAAACTTCGACTGCCTTCCTGATTCCTGACTTGGACCTGACCCAGCCTCTGCTCTTGCAGGCACTTGAGGAGAGAACCAGCAGATGGGAGAGAACTCACGGCCCCTTCACCTCCAAAATAAATAAATAAATACAAAATAAATAAATAAATAAATAAATACACAAATTCAAAAGGCACAGCACAAGTCCTCACTCTCAGTGAAATGAAATACTTCCATGTCTGGCTTTCCCACTATCAAAGGAGGTATGTAATTACCATGCAAATCCCAGGGGTTAAACTATTAGAACACATATTAGCTTCTCCCTACAATTGTACCCAGATAACAAAATTTCTCTGAGGGCCAAGTACTCAACCTCCAGACCTCTGCTAAATGTGAGATCAGCTAGCCGGTGTTCTCAGATCCAGGCCATGGAGCTGGTGTTGTGGAGAGCACATTAGGCCTCCGCCATGCTGCCGACATCCTACACGGTGCTGATTCAAGATCCAGCTTCTCCACTTTCACTTTAATGCACCTGGGAAAGCAGCGGAAGGCGGCCCAAGCATCTGAACCCCCGCAACCATGTGGGAGACCTGGAAGAAGCTCCAGACTCCTGGCGTCAGCCTGGCACAGCCCAAGCTGTTGCAGCTATCTGTAAGGTGAACTGGTGGACGGAAACTCTCTCTGTGTGTTTCTCCCTCTCAACTCTCTTTTAAATAAATTACATATGCATACATATGCATCTATATTTATATAATAAAATCCAAGTGCATGGAGACAAGGGCCCTACGTGAAAATGCGGTTGTAATATTTGCTTTCCAGGAAGCTGTAAAGGCACCCTAGGCAAAACCATCCCCTGTAAAGTTTGCATAACTCTCAGGTTTCTGAAATTCTATGAAGGTTGCTCTTTGTTAACATTCCACAGGCATGACCCTACCGAAAGATAAAACGCCCAGAAATATTGTTCAGATCTCACTTGGCTTTTGCTCAGGAATCTAGGCAGCTCCCAGTACCTGAATGGGTTCAGAACCTGTGGGCCACGTTGCGAGGGGAGGTAGTACTCATGCCCAGGGAATGGAGGTGCAGCACAGAGCCGGGTGGCTGGCCTTGTCTGCACCGTGGCCAGCTGTGACTGAGTCACGCTCAGCGGCTGTGGCTAATGAAGCCATGTCCTGCTGGAGGGCTCTGCTGTCCCTCAGCTGACCGGGTCTACCCAGCAGGAGGCGGCTCTGCTGTCCCCCCACGGCAGCGGCCTTCTTTGGCTTGGCGAGTGGGCTGACGCCCTGACAGGTCTTCTCGGGTCTGTGGATGGGCCTGCCTCTTCTTCAAGTTATAAACTCGTCAAGGCCTCAATCCAGTCTCAGACATGGGGTGGATCCGAGCAGCAGCAGCCCAGAGGCCCTCTAGGGCTGGTATGAAGCAGCATGACCCAGCGCTTCCCCCTGGCATCCCGGGAAGCGGCCATGTGCAGCCTCTGCTGCCGGCCCTGGTCCTGTGCCTCTGTGCTGTTCTGTGCAGCTTCGCTTCCTGTGAAGCCATCAGAGAACTGTTCTCTCTGACAAGCCTGCCCACAAAGCCCGCATCACTGCCCGCCCCTGGCCACGGCAGCCCGGGCGCGGTCAAGGCGACAGGAAGGGCTGGAGAAATGGACGTTGTCTCAAGCCTGTTCAACATGAAGGTTCCATGAAAACAGCTCCCTGTCTCACATGCTTGAACGGAGACTGGACCCATGATGTGACCTCAGCGAGGGTGCAGAGCTCAGGGCTCCTGGACAGACCTGCAGGAGGCCCCTGAGTTGGACGGGGCTGCCGTGGCCAGCTGTGACTGAGTCACGCTCAGCGGCTGTCGCTAATGAAGGCACTAGTTCATGGCTCCTTGGTAATACACCGGGGAAAGCAGCAGAATAAATAACAAATAATAAATAAACTGCAGCCCTGCAGCCCCTGGCTGTCCAGCCATCACCAGGCATGGTCTCCAAGCTCCCCTCTGAGCTGTGATCCATCTGCTGAAAACGCTCTCCCATGGGTTTTTGTTGGCCAAGACGAAACATCTCCTTGCCTATCTGAACAACTCCCCTAACAACACACACTGTGTGTTTTGAAATGTAATGGGACCTAGGACTTCCTTTAATAAAGAATTTTTTCCCCACCTGTCCTGCCATTCTTCCTGACACGGGGCTCTCCTGAACTCCGTTTCTGCATCAGAACGCCCCCGCTGTCATGCAGCGCTGCGTGGCTCAGGCTCCGTCCAGCTGCTCTCGGGTTGTGATCTCAACGCGTGCCCTCTCCTCCCTGTCCTGGTTAAGCCTGTTTTTCTGGCTGGTGTCCAACACTGCGCAGGGAAATTATTTCCTTGACAACCACAGCCCTAAGCAAATTATTTGAACCTCTTCCTTATTGCATGGCTTGCTTACTTGCTTGCTAAAACATTTCAAAATATTTTTTATGTGCCATCAGGTATGCTGAACCTGAATTTACAGAACGAGCTGGAAGCAGAGCAAGCCAGTGGTAAACTATTGGAACAGTTGGAAGAGGTAAACAGCAAATGTGTCTGACGAGGGAGGAGTTCAGGCAAAAGGACAACTCCTAAGAGCCAGAACAAGTGACTCCCCAAGGTCACAACTCTATGTTTAGAAAAAGAGTGGCTACAAATGCCAAGGAAGTGGAAAGTACTGCTCACATTTGAAGACATTTAGTTTTATTAATTCACGAATAGGTGCCAAATGCTAATTCCCTAAATAGGAAAGAGGTCCACTTCAAGGTTGTCAACAGGACACTGGAAACTGGGTCACAAGTCCTCCCTGGGGGTCAGTGTGCACATCAGCGGAGCTGAGCTTGGCTCAGGTGCAGCCCACACCGCAGCGCCTGGGTTCAGTCCCAGCTACTTTTCTTCCCAGCTTCCTGCCAATATGCATGTGACAGCTCAGGTAACCGGGAAGCCTGAACTGCATTCCTGGCTTACCCAGCCCCGACTGTTGTGGGCAGCTGCGGAGTGGACCGGTAGAGGAAAGATCTCACCACTGTTCTCTCTCCTCCTTTGCCTTTCAAATAAAATGGCATGGGAAAAAAAATCATCTTGAGAATATGTCTCAATAAAACAAAGGCACAAAATTTTTGGAGTAAAATTTAGAATAGTTACTGAGAAAATTTCAAAGAAAAATGCCTCATTGTTTTTAATTTTCAAAGAATCTTCAATTCTGAGGCCATCCCAAATGGAAACATCTTTCCAAATTTTACTTTGTACGTTCCCAGTGGTAAGGGACCGTACAGCTGTGTGACTACAGAACGATTAGCAAGGTCAACAGGAGATGGTGCCACACAAGGAAAGCACCCACAGAGAGCAGCAAGAAGAGCAGGCACCCTGCAGGTGTCTGAGTCCATCTGAGGTTGGCCAAGAGCAGCTTCCCACGGCCCCACCCAGCCTACGCTCCTTGTTACCTTGGGCACGTCTTCAGACTGTCGGACTTGGGGTTGTGTGTCTGACAACCGTCACACAAACCACTGTGTCTGTGTTCATGTTTATTAGGAACAGCTTGTACACAATCAAGAACTTTAGCCAAAGGATGTCACTGAAACCCAAGGGGAATTGGAGCGCTGGGTCCTCAGGTGGGCGGAACAGTGGGAGAAGTTTTTTTTTTTTAATTAAATTTATTCATTAATTACATTGTGTTGTAATTACATAGAATCTGGGATTCTCCCCACCCCTCCCCCCATGGTGGGTTCCTCCACCTTGTTGCATAACCATAGTTCAAGTTCAGTTGAAATTCCCTCTTTGCAAGTATATGCCAAGCATAGAGTCCAACATCTTATAGTCCAGTCAAATCCAACTACTTATTGGGTAGACCCTCTCTGGTCTGAGGCCAGAGTCAGCAGAGTATCATCCCGGTCAAATAAAAGCACTAATATACCATCTGCAGCACTTAACATCGTTATGGAATTAATTGACATGGTATTGAGCAGTCAACATGTTAAAAATAAATGCGATTTCTTAACCACTTTCTGTGACCCCCCATTCACAGTTCAATTTTAGTTTATATACTACATATGACATAATATCCATAACATAACATGTTATGCTTAACATCATATCATCTTAAATTAAGGCAAACATGTGGTATCTAACCTTTTGGGATTGGTTCATTTCCCGTAGCATTATGGTTTCCAGTTTGGCCCATTTGGCCACAAAGAACTGCATTTTGGTTTTTTTAATAGCTAAGTAGTATTCCATGGAGTAGATGAACCATAGCTTTCTTATCCAATCCTCTGCTGATGGGCATTTTGGTTGTTTCCATGTTTTTGCAATTACTGATTGTGCTGCTATGAACATAGGAGTGCATGTTGGTTTCTCGTAAAACAAGTTTTTTGGATATATTCCTAGGAGTGCTATAGCTGGGTCATATGGTATGTCGATTTTGAGTTGTTTGAATGTTCTCCATACTGATTTCCATAGAGGCTGTACCAGCCTGCAGCCCCACAGCAGTGGAGTAGGGTTCCTTTTTCCCCGCAACCTCGCCAGCAAGTGTTGTTGGTGTTTTTCATGTGGGCCACCCTTACTGGCGTTAGGTGGTATCTCATTGATGTTTACAGGGCAGTGGTTATCAAAACAGCCTGGTACTGGCACAAAGATAGAGAGGAAGATCAATGGAGCAGAACAGAAACACCAGAAGGGAACCCACACAGATATAGTCAAATAATCTTTGACAAAAGAACAAACGATAATCCAGGCAAATGGGAAGGTCTGTTCAATAAATGCTGTTGGGACAACTGGTTGATAGCCTGTAGAAACAAAAAGATAGACCCACATCTCTCACCATATACTAAGATCAAATCTAAATGGATAAAAGATCTAAACCTTCATCCAGAAACCTTCAAACTTTTGGAAGAAAATGTTGGAAATACTCTGCAAGATCTAGGGGTAGGTCCCTACTTCCTAAGAAGGACACCAAAAGCAGTAGAAATTGAGACCAGAATAAACAAATGGGACCTCATCAAACTAAGAAGCTTCTGCACAGCAAAGGAAACAATCAACAAAGTAAAAAAGCAGCCCACAGAATGGGAGAAGATCTTTGCGCACTATGTAGGTGATAGAGGGCTAATCTCCAGAGTATACAAAGAACTACAAAACAGCCAAAACACCAAAACAAACAAGCCACTCAAGAAATGGGCACGGGAAATGGGCAGACATTTCACAAAGGAACAATCCCAAATGGCAAATAAACATATGAAAAAATGCTCAAGCTCCCTGGCAATAAGCGGGAGAAGGTTTAACAACGGAGCTTCACTCACAGTTTGCTCAAGCGCACGGAGAGGGCCTGTGAGCGTAGGTTGATGTGGGGGAAGGTTGGGGGGCAGGAGGCAAACAAGAAGACACAGCCGCATGAGGGGAATGTAGGCAGGCCTGCTCAGGGGTGGGGATTTTCTCTGAGCACTCAAAGTGAAAGTGAGGGCGTGACTGAAGCCGCAGCCCCAGGGGCAAAGTGATTTTGAGGATAATCATGTCAAAATAAAGTCAGAGAAATGATTGTCAGGCTTGGTCCAAAAAAAAAAAAAAAAAAACACAGAACCCCACAGAGTTCAACTGTCCCACTCACTTCACTGGCTTCATTTCCTGCCCTCCCCACCCACAGGCAGAAAAGCCGGGTGCCTCCATGCCATCCGAGCCTGGGCAGGCCACCAGGCCTGTCGGGAGGGCTTCAGGCTTTGGTGCTGCCACAGCAGTGCCATAGCTCACCTCCAAGGGATGGCAGCTGCCTCTCCCCAGGCCTGTTCGTGCCTGAACTCTCGGCGCTCAGGGAGGGAACGCCATCCCGTGGACTCTGGACATAGCTGGGCAGCAGCGGAGACACCTGGGCAATGTCGTGGGCGCTGCTGGCCAGAGAGCCTTCCAGCTGCCCCTCTGACCACGGCAGACCTGACCTGCGTGCTCCAAGACAGCAGAGAGCCTCGCCCTTGGGTGGTGTCATTTAGTTCTTCACATTTTTTGATGACTTGTTAAAATTTGTGTTCCTTGGCCTGGCTTCCAGCTTCAAACCAGCCCAACTCTTGCAGAGCGAATGGAAGGGTTTTCTGTCTTGTCCCACCCTTCTCTAACTGAACTTCAATAAAAGTAAAACAAATCCATTAACTTTTTTGTGTGTTTAAAAATGGGTGTTTCCATATGTTACTTTGTTCTAGAAATAAGTTGAAAAAAATTTATTAATTGACCTGAAAAGTAGAATTATAGAGAGAGAAAGAGACAGGAAAACCTTCCACTTGCTGGTTCACTGCCCCAAATGGGCACAATGATGAGGGCTATGCCAGGTCAAAGAGGATCTTGGCGCTTCATCAGGGTCTCCCACACGGGTGCAGGGACCAGACCCTTGGGCCGTCCTCGACTGCTCTCCCAGGCACATCAGCAGGGAGCTGGAGCAGAAGCGGGGCAACTGGGGTTCAAACCAGAATGGATGTGGGAGGCTGGTCGTCACCTTATCCACAGCACCAGACCCAGAATTTTTTTTATTTAGATCTTTTTGTTTTATTTATTTTTTAAAAATATCTTGGACACTTATTTTCTCGTTAAAGTAATATTAATACAAAGAGAGCAGAGTCATTGTAGTCCATGACACAATTCTTGCCGATGTAAACACAACCCCTTCTCCTCCCTCCCTTTCTCCTTCCCTGCCTGCCTGCTGGCTTCCTTTCTTTCTCTTGTTTTGGAGATAACATTTTTAATTAGCATTATAGTCAAGGGCTTAATATTCCACTACATAAGCAGATCAGCTAGTAAAATGACCCTTGTTTAGCAGAATAAAGGCATGGCCTATAGAGAAATGGACCATTGCACCCACACACAATAACACGTAATAAGCAGACTGTTGTAACTGTCTGATCCGACTCCTATTCAGGCCCTACTGTGCACGCTGCCCATTACATTTCAAAGTCTCCAGCTGACAAAGGCCTGTGGGAGAACCCTCCTCACCTTGGCACAGAGGATCCCGAGGCTTCTCCTCTGGCACGGTCCTGCCTCTACACCGACTGCCAGACTGGGCCATGTTTCCCGAGCACGGAACCAGCACGCAGACCACCTGAGCACCTCCTGAAGGCGCTCCTCACCGTATTTCTCCCTCCGGCTCTTTCCCTGCTTCCTCACCTCCCCCACTGTGCCTGTCTGTCTGTGACGTCAGCGCAGCACAGACGGGGAGAGCAAGCATTCCCCTGAGGGGTGGACAAGAATCCCACTGGTCTGCATCCAGAAGGGAATCTGGGCCACTCGGCTCATGCAGGAAGAGACACTGAAGCCCCAGGCCACCCTCCTGCCCAGGAGAGGAGGTGACTTTCAGGGAGAGCATTTTGGAGTGTCATGGAATAGCTCTGGTTCCCTGATGGCTCCCAAACATAGAATGTCCAGTTCTCTTAAAAATAAGAATGTAATGTTTGCCTGACCCCTTGTAGAGGATCGCAAAGGCCTGCTCCCCCGAGGTAGCTGGTCCCTACCTTCCCCACTCTCTGCAAGGGGCTGGGACCCAAATGAGGGGGACTCTCACAACATTGGCCCCTGGTGAAGTCTTGAGAGAACCACTCCTTAGCCTTGACCTAGAGTAGACCTTGCTTGTTCTAGTTGCATTTGGCTGTATACAATGATATCTCGAGTTGGCTCTTTAAATAAAAATAAATACTTGTAAGGTAGAGCTACAGAGAGCGAGGGAGAGATAAAAAGAGACTGTTGTATCCACTGGGGTTTGGCCAGGCTGGAGCCAACAGCAAGGGTACTTATCTAGGCCTTCCAAGTAGGTGCATGGGCTCAAGGATGTGAGCCAACTTGTGATGGTTTCTCAGTCCTATTAGCAGGGAGTTGGATGGGAAGCAAAGCAGCTAGGACTGGAACTGGCACCTGTATGGAATGCTAACATTGCAGGCAGCAGCTTCATCTTTTATGCCACAACTCTGGGAGCTTGGAGTTGGCTCTTCAACTCAAGCTCTCTCTCACTTCCATTCCGGACATTTCCTTCATCCACTGCTTCGCTCCTGATGGGTCTGCATTGTGGCCCAGGCCCCTATGACAACTTACCATCCCTCAGCCACAGCTACACCCTGAGCCCAGTGGAACAACCACTCTTGGTTTTAAGATGGGAAACCTCCCTGGGAGGCCCTCAGCCAAGCACAGAGATGATCATTCAATCTTCTCCTGCAGGAATTTAATGCTAGAAGCAGAAGCCTATTTGTCTTATTTGTTCAAATACCATGGGAAAGACATGAAGGAATGATAATGAGTACACACCAACATGCTTTTGTTTTTTGGAAGCGAGTATCCGACGTTATCTAAGTGCACAAGAAGAGCTTGGTACGATCCACGGAGAGGTTTGATTTCCCTGTGGTCCTGCTATTTTTTAGTGCTATGTGCTCAAGTAATACAGTTTCTAAAACCACTCAGAGGAAGTAAGCCTAAGATAGTGTAGCTGCAATCCAAAAATCATGAATCTTAAACCCAGAAGAAATGCTCCCAGGCTCATCCAATTTGATCAAATGCATTTCTCTCTGTTTCCCGCTTCACTGTTGTTAACAAAAGCTGCCTGTCACTCCACCTCAGCAAGCAAGGGAACAGCTAAACTCTGAGGGCCTGGCACTGACTGCTCCAAGCCAGGAGATGGAGTTACAAAGACGCCGCCACCACGGTCCTGGATGAGCAGGAAGGGGGCTGTGTGCGTGGGAACAGCCAGTGTCCACACTGTCCATGGGACTCCTGCACCGCAGACCAGCCAATCTCAGAGGGTGAATAGAGAGACTCCCATGTGCCACCTGGGAAGTGTCAGGTGTTGGGGAAAGCAACGGGCAATCTCTTCACATTCATCCTCATCCTCACAGCGTTTCAACAAGTAGAAATTGATGCCTGTGTTATGCGCTTTCACTTTCTGCACTCACTGGTACACCAAAAAAAAGATGCCCCCAGAGCCCATGGGCACCAGGCGGGCTCTCAGGGCAGCATGCAGTGTGCACCTCATTCTGAATGCACACCGCTTGTTTTTCATGTATGACCCACACTGGGTGGGTCTTGGGATTTCCAACCTCACGTTCAGCTTCTGGCTTAGTCCTCAGAGTCCCCAGAGCTTCACAAACCATCATCCTGCCTCTTCAGGATTCAGGTGTGAGATCCCTCCGCAGCAAAACATCGCCAGAGCCAACTAGCTGTGGTTGGAAATGATCATGTGTCCAAAGCATCTGAATAGCAGAGACCAGGCTGCTTGAGAAGGATAGCAAACAGCTTTCCAGCAAAGAAACCCCCAAGATGGGAGTGCCAGTGTGTTGCACACATTTGAGATAAGAGGGAAAAAAGGCTTATTTTTCTAAACAAAAACTAGTCAGATACAACAGATCCATTGGCATGGAAAGTTAATGGTACACCAGCTCCAAAGGAAATAGTTATTTCTAAAAAAAAATAGAAGTTTTTGGTTCACCGTAAAATTAAGCAGCGAAATTAAGTACTATGATTCCTCGAATTCCCTGCCCCCATGCACACAGCCTCCCCAATACCAACTTTTCCCCCACCCTCCAAACTGGGAGCTTGTCACATGACACATTCTCATCACTCAACACACACTTCACAGGAGGTCTCATCCCCGTGCTGACGACAGTGTTGTGACCTGCAGCCCCTATCCTGGTGCCATCTGCGGGGTTGAGTCCTGGACTCTTCCATACCTATCCACCCTTCTCCCCAGCCCGACCCAGCACCCTCGGGTCATTTTGCTGCCTGTGTTGTGACACCTGCTCTGGAACGTTCCAGTCAGGATACACACTTAGCAGATGGGACATTCAACTCCCCTTCCTTCATGCCTCTTCCTGGCTTCACGCATCATTGCTCTGACATCACCATTTGATTTTACTATGCCATGGTTTCCAGTGTACAGGCAGAGTTTGTGTTTTACGAATGGATGAGTCCTTGCTGGGCTACCCCAGGCCTGGGTTCAAGTGCCAGCTCTGCTTGGTTTTGTCAGGGACCTTGGAGAAGTCCATTAATCTTTGAGACGAGGAACTCCTGAGCATAAAGAGACTGAACTGTGTGCAAGCCAACTTGGCTTGACAGTGTGGCCAACAGGGTGTCCCAGGTTGGGCAGACACACTGACCCCATCAAAGCTTCCACTGGGACAATGCCCAAGTATCAAAGAAGTGCATGCCAGCTGGGAGGCCACTAAGCTACAGGTAATGGAAGGAAACACCCAACAAAGTCGCTCTGGGATCCTACCACAAATTCAGATTGTGTCTGTGCACTGGGTCAACAAAATGCTGTCCATAAGTGCGATCTGGGCTATGGAGGAGTCCTAACAGGGAATGCCTCTCCCAAGTGTCCATGAGCAAGGAGAAACAGGAAACAAATCCACTGGCTATGCATTGACCATATGCAAAGGAGGCTAAGGAAACAGCCAGAAAGCCTGTCTGAGCTCACCTCTGGGTGCTTTGAGCAGTTGCACTATCCAGGATTTCAGAAGAAAGCTCTAGAACTGAGTGTACTGTTTACAAGGCATGGATAGAGGTTGGTGTAGGTCCTCTGGGCCAACCCCACAAGTAGTCCATGCCAGCAGGAAGGGGCACAAAGTGGTTTCCTGAACGTGGGGAGAGGGCACTGCATGCAGAGGCGGCTTCAGCGGGAGTGAACTGAAGGGGCTTTCAGGGGCAAGGGGGCTTTGGGCGCAAGCCAGCAAGGTGACAGAAGGGGGCGTTGGTCCTCCTTCTGCTCTACCTGCACTTTCTCTGAGGGACCTACAGACTAGGCGGATATCAGGCTATTTCCCCTTACATGTTCTGTGAGTGTCATTCTTCACAGAGAATTGTGGGAAGAATGAAAGAGGTGTGAATCAGAAGAGGATGAAAACTAAGCAGAGGGGAATAAGGAGAGATCACAGAAAGTAGCATGAGGAGTGATGCTGGATGCCCAGGATCCAGAGAACCAACCACGGCGGTGGAAGCACACAGCCTCTAGTGCCATGGCCCCAGCTGCACACTGTCCTGCCCATCGAAGACAAACAGCAATGGAAAGTCAGGTTTTTCAGGGTGTTTCAGAGCACACTCCCACTCCCGCTTTGGCACATGATCAGCCACGATGAAAACACCATGTCCCTCCAACCTCTGATCCAGAAGCACCTGCTTGCAAACCCTAATGCAGATTCACATGGCCGACCAGAGTCAACATGGGGCAGATCTCACCAGTGAGAGCAGGTTGGGTACAAGCAGCCATCCAAGACGCCAACTACAGTCTCTTGTTACCTGCACGCAGGTGAAATGAGAACCCCAGAGACCTAGGGGTACCACGTAGCTCTGACCTCAACAGGTCCAACAGAGCAAGGGACACAGACCCAGAGCCCAGCCATGTGCGAGAACCGCCTGTCTTCCTGTGACGGCGCCAGTCCCCACAGCTTCATCTGCCTAAGCCAGTGAGGTTCCCTGAGCTCCTGCTGCCATCACGCTCTGGGCTGGGGCTGTGCTTCCCCTCATCCTGAGGCCACTGCCAGCAGCCACGGGAACAGGAATGCTGACTTTCATCCTCAGCTACAGCTCTGACCCAAGAGACCAGCAGCAGCCCATGCAGGGCCCTGGTGCCTGGCTGGCATCTCAGGTACCTCACTAAAGGGGCAATAGGGGAGCCTCAGGTCCCAAAGCAGGTGTCCAGAGGCAATCGAGAGTGATTCCGACTCTGGTTCTTGGCCTGAGGCTCCCTCAGCAGACACTTGTGACTTGATGTTACCAGGAGCATGCGTGAGAGGAGCGTAATGACGAACAAACGAGAGCACATTTCATCAGCAAACATCCAGAGAGCTGTGGAAATTGTTACCATGGGTCATCAGCTGGAAGTCACCTCTAGTGATCGCAAGACTTCGTTTTTTTCCTTTTTTATTATTAATATTTTGTGATACAGTTCCACAGGCTCTGGGCTATCCCTAAACCCATTCCCAAATCCCGCCCCCCGCCGCTGATTCACCCTATATTATTATAATAGTATAGTTCTTCATAAACAGTCATAAGTCCATCATTGTGGGTATGGACAATGGCAGAGAGTCCAGTATCCTATTGTCAAGATATATTTAGGTTTCATTGGGAGTCCATCTGGAAGTAAAGATGCATGCTGCCTTGTATCCTCACATCTGGATATGATAGTCTCCAATACACAGTTATTGTACATCCCCTTAAATGAAAAGCTACAAAACAAATCAACAACAGGAAGAGAAAAAGAAATTTACTATGCCATGAGGTTAAATAACATGCTACTGAATGACTAATGTGTTGCTCTTTCTACACTTTATGGAACTCCCATATCTTTTATATTTGGCCTTTCAATAGTGTCCCTTAATTCTTGAATCTGTTTTTTAGCTTGACCCAGCTCTGCTTCCAGCTTTTTTGATTGCTTCACGATTGTGGCAAGAAATATCTTCCAATTCTGAGATTTTTTTTCTGCCTCACTCATTCTATTATGGAGACTTCCCATGAAGTTTTTAATTCGCTCTATTGCATCCTTCATTCCCAATAATTTGGTTTGATTTTGTTTCAGTGTTGCTATTTCCTGTGTGACATGTTCCATAAATTCCTTGAACTCCTGCATGTGCTTCTTGTTGTTGATAAAAAGCTTTATAATGAGTTTTTTGAATTCTGCATCTACCATTTCTTTGATATATTTTTCATTTAACTCCGAGGCTGCAAAGGCTTTTGCTCCTTTGCAGGGTAGTCTTCAGTAATATTCATTGTGCCTCCGTCTCTTCTTTTGCTCTTGGTCATTGTATTTCTGGTTATCAGACTCTTCTCTTTAGCTCAAGTTTCTAAGATGTGTCACCACAGATCAACAGTTTGATTTTGCTTACTGCAGTTGGCACCCAGTTCTTTGCAGTCACTTGTGCCACTCTCTCTAGCGAGTTTCAGATCTGGGCTCTTGTGCTAGCCTTCCGTGATGATCTCCAAAGCCCCCAGCTAATAATGGCTCACCACTCTCTACCTCCTATGATCCCGTGCTGTGGCTGCACTGTTGTCTCTACAACCTTTCTCCCGTTTCTGTTCCAAGCAGTTCACAGGATTAGGGAGACACCAGATGTCCTAAATAACAAAGTTGTTGGTATTGATCTTGCCAGAATCTGCTGGCTGTTAGGCCTGAGGACCCCATGGACCTACTTTGAGTTGTAAGATGCCAAAGTCAGTATTATTTTCAGTGTGGGATCAGTGCAATGCACTGACCTCAGTGAGTTTGCTCCCAGCTCGGTGCATGCACAGCTCACTATTGTCTCTCCAATTTCAGCCTTTGCCACACTGTACAAAATGGTGCCTGATTGCACTGGTGGAGATCTGCTTCTGCTGGCCGTTAAGTCTGGGGCTACTCAGACCTATTTCGGGTGGAACCTGTAGGACACCACATCAGTGCAATGCAGTGTGCCAGAGATGAGTTTGCTCACGGCTCAGTCCATGCTCAGTCCCTCCAAAGCCATTGCCTCCCTTCACAAAATGGTACCCAATTCAGTTCTGGTTAGGGGTCTGGGCTGTGAAATCCACCCATTTCCTGCACTACTTTTACTGAATCTACTGCTCTGTCTCTGCTCCTGGTTAAATCACACAATTCAGCAGGATGGGCAGTTCTTTGTGTGGCTTCACCTACTGAGCTCCAGTGAACTCTGCTTCCCATCTGACTGCTGCTGGAGCTCCAGCCCTGGTGGAGCTCTGACCACCACCCGCTGACTATCACTGTAGTGTCTGGTCACTGCAAGACCATACCATTGACTCTGCTGCTTTCCCGTGTCCATCAGTCTCCAGTACCCCTCTGCTGTTGACCTGTCCTCTCCTATTTCCTGGAGTGTGCCCTCTCTGCTTCACCCTGGCTAAAGATTCTCCATCAGTTTAAACATGTGCTTACCTTATTCTGCCATCTTGATTTTCCCAGCCTTAAAATTATTTAAGACAAGTTGGAGAAGTACATTGTGCAATATTTTGCCTAGTGCAAGTTTTTGGCTAAGGAAAACAACTTAAGTAATTTCTGTTGCATCATTTATACGCAATCAGGAGTCTGCTCTTCAAGGAGATATAAAAATAGCATTATAAATGTGAGAGCTGGCAGAGACTTTAGACACCTCTATTTAATTTGTAAGCAAGGAGACCTTTTTAAGGTAAATCTTATATGCGCCACCAACATATCTAGAGCAGAAGAGGACATTTCTTACTGGTGCAGCTTTATAGGGGCACACTTTTGTTAAACACTCTAGTCACAGAACAAGAACTATTTTTGGATCTTTGGAACATTGCTTCTTTTGGTATCTTCTCTGCAACTATCACAGATAAGTCAACGGAAAGAGTGATAACTGTTTTGTAACTGCCTTTCTCACAACCTTAGGATATTCTTTGATTAAGTAGAGCACAAGAAGCTTAATTCCAAAGTTAAAACAAGTTAGTAGCATTAGCGACACCAATGTTGTCAACAAGCTGTGGCCCCCAAAGAATTAAAAGATGCAGTCCTCCCTACCGCACCCCCCCTACACTTTAGTAATAGTTGTGATAAACACAACAGTTTGTAACTGTTTAGTTTGTAACTAAAAGCAGTGCCCTGTCTTTCTGGGTACACACCTCAGTCACCATTGCCAGACTTCTTGGTGCCCAGGCATATGTGCCCTGCTGGTGAGGTGTGAGAACTGACATGTACCACCTCCGCACCTGGTACCTGTCAGTCTCTCCAGCTGACGGCCACAGAAGATCTGCATAGCTGCACTGCTGGAGGGTCCCATAGCACGCCCCTATAGACTTGCAGTGCCCTTCCTGGGACTGGACTAGCAAGAGAGAAGCCCTTCTTATTCATGGCGGCCACCATTACTTAGCCTCGCTAGCTAGCATTGCAGCCAACGTAAACATGGAGACAGTGATCTAACGAAGTAATTACCGAACCCCTGAAGCACCTGTTGGGAAGCCAAAGCTGAGATCCAAATTTCTTTATAAAGTCATGACTCCCTGGTAGCAGAGCAAAGAGAAGGCTGTCTCAGAGCCACTGGAAAGCTAGCAGGGCTGTTGGTAAACAGGGAGAACCCCAACCTGATTGTCATTTCTGCAGTGGTGTGAGGGCTTAGTGCAGGTTGTGCCCAGCTGACCCCACCACAGCATCCAGAGGCCTAAGGCAGAATGGAGCTTCTCCTTTCTTCCATTACATTCCACAACAGGCCCCTTCCCTACCACTTCATTCTCAGTGAACTGGCCAAGGTCATAGGGGAAGCTGTAGGCTGGCAGAGTGACAAGGTCCAAGTTCAAGACCCACATAGACTTCTTTCCAGCCTTGTGAACTCGGGAAGATCACCAAATCCCTTTAGCAAAATTGACATGAGAGGAGCCAGTGCTGTGGCATGTCAGGCCAATCTTTTGTCTGTGATGTCAGCATCCTGAAACAGTGTGGCTCGTGACCCGGTGACTCCACTCAGTCTAGCCCCCCGTGATGGCATGGGAAGGTGGTAGAGGAGGACCCAAGGGCTGGGGCCCCTGGATTCACAGATGAAGTTCCTGGTTTGGATTGGCCCAGCTCTGGCCATGGCAACCATCTGGGCAATGAGCCAGTGCATGGAGGGGCTGTCTGCCTGACTCTGCCTTGCAAATAAATCAGGAAATAATGTTAAAGGTGCTTCCTTCATTCAACAGTACAGCTTGCTCTCTCACTATATGTAAGGAGCGCTGTTGGGCACTGAAGTTAGAGCAGCAGGGAGGGCAGCAGGCTCTGCACGCACACACACACACACACACACACACGGTCTATGAAAGAATCAGGATTGAAGGGGGTAGGGGGATCCTTCCTCACTGGAAGCAGCAAGATGCTGCAAAAAGCTCTTTGACTATAAACTTTCAAAATAACATATTGTAAATAACATTGATTGGCTTAATTCTTACCAGCTAATTATTGGAAATATGGCCAAGTCAGAAATTACATGTTCGGAGCTAGTGGTTAAAATAGCACTTGCAACACCTAAATGCCATATAGTCATGAGTTCCAGTCCCAGTTCCTCCACTTCCCATCCAGCTCCCTGCTGATGGCCCCACTGCTCGGGCCCCTGCACCCAAGCGGGAGGCCTGGCTGGCAGCTTCTGTCTTTTGGCTTTGGCCTGGCTCAGCCCTGGCCGTTACAGCAACCCGGGGAGTGAGTTAACGCATGGAAAATCTCTCTGTCTCTGACTCTTCCTCTTTCTCTGTAACTCCTTCAAATGAATAATTCTTTTTAAAAGTCCCATAAATCTGCCAAGGTATGCTTTCTTTGATTTTTCTGTAGAGATGGTTACAATTGCTTTTTTGAAAATTGGCCTACAATATTCTCAAAGTCAAATTTTTAGGTAGGCAATTATTTTAAATATTTGTGACTAAATTATTTGCTAATGAAAAAAATTTTTGTTCTGAAAAGCACGCTTCTAACAATAACAAGGGCTGTTTTTCCTTTAGGAAGCTGATTGAGTTGATTCTGATGTTCTATTTCACTAAGAAAAGCACTTGAGTGTTGCGACATCTTTAAAATGTGCCCAGAAATTCTTTGCTACTCCACGTTTTAAGCAGCGAAACCTGGGGCAGGCATTTGGTCTGGCAGCATTCCTGATGATTTGCCTGATGTTAGAATCAGGTCCATAAGTTATAAGTGTAAGCCCACATGAAAGGTGAGCTACATGCCAGTCACTATTCTTGTACAAAATAAATTCTACCTGTCAAGGAAACTGTTGCAAGACAGGGAAGTTAAGGAACCAGCACTCAATTACCACCACCTCTCCCTGCACTCTAAGTAAACATGACTGCTATGATGTCAGCACCTCCCACTGTGATGTCAGCACCTCCCGCTGTAATGTCAGCACCTCCCGCTGTAATGTCAGCACCTCCCACTGTGATGTCAGCACCTCCCGCTGTGACGCCAGCACCTCCTGCTGTGACGCCAGCACCTCCCACTGTGACATCAATACCACCACTGTGATGTCAGCACCTCCTGCTGTGACGCCAGCACCTCCTGCTGTGACGCCAGCACCTCCCACTGTGACATCAATACCACCACTGTGATGTCAGCACCTCCCACTGTGATGCCAGCACCTCCTGCTGTGACGCCAGCACCTCCCACTGTGACATCAATACCACCACTGTGATGTCAGCACCTCCTGCTGTGACATCAGCACCTCCCACTGTGATGTCAGCATGGCTGCTCTGATGTCAGCACAGCTGCAGTGGTTCAGCAAGACAGAGCAGAGGCCATCTGGACAGAGAGTACAAGTTAGCCGCATCACTCATTAACGCTTATCTCCACCCAATGCTGAATTTCTCTCTGTGGACTGTTACTGTGGAGTAACAGACATATTGGCAGAAAATCCTCATGGCAAATTAACATGGCAGTAGCAAGAACGGTGAAATCAATGCCGAGATAAAAAATCACATTGCTCAGGCTAGTGCCTACAGAGCCACGTGCTTTGCAAAAATGAATATTAATGCATTTATGATTACATTATTTTTATAATTAAGCTCTGACCAATTTTTTAGAGAAAAATCTTAAGAGAACTATGCCACTCTGAGTTTTTTAGTTATTACACTTTTAATTCAGTATCACAGAGTTTTGGCAGCTGATGTCCTAAACTGGCCAGATCTTCATTGTCATCTAATGCAGAATGGGATTCAAGGGTCTCTTAAAGTTAGCAACTCAGCTTTGAACATAAGCTGGACCTTGTGAGTGGGTTAGAAACAAAAACATGCCCACCTACACGTAAGGCTCCTTAGAGGAGGAGTAAAACAACCATGAAGACACATCAGAAAGTTTGTGGGAAAATGGTTTTAAAAGTTGGATTTTTAGTGGTGGGAAAAAAAGTTTGAACATTGCATGGTACTTTCATAGTACACATTTCCCAGGAGCTGTCGGAAGTCCCTGGTCCCTAAAGCAGAGGTGGCACAAGGCGGGTATGGGGTTAAGACACTCAAATCCTACCCCTGGGTGTTGGCTTTGACCTATTCACCTGACCTTGGAGGCACCCACTGGGTGCTTGGGTAGGGGTGGAAGTGATCACCCGTGGCCTGGAGATCTGGCAAGAGAACTGGGCACATCACATGCACTTAGCTAAGTCCCAGAGGTTCCTGGGCAGCCAGTAGCAGGGGATGCACTAAGACTTCACTCTCCCTGAATCCTCTGTGGAGCTGAGCGAAGCCCTCACTACCAGATAACCGCATCCCTGGCTCAGACTCACAATGCCTTCCACAGCAGGGTCGAGCCAGGCTGAAGCCAGGAGTCCAGAGCCAATCTGGGCCTCCCACGTGGTGGTGCACGCTGCTGCTTCTCATGGTGTGTGCTACCACGAAGCTCTTGGCCAGGCGCACAGAAATCCAACATGGGGCCCTCAAACAGCAGCAAAACCCCTGAACCAAACGCCTACCTCACCTCTTCTTCAAACATTTGAGAGAAAGAAAGACACATGGAACTCCGCTCTGTTGCTTCACTCCCCAAACACTGGCAGTAAGTGGGGAGGGGCCAGGCTGAAACCAGGAGCCAGAAACTCCGTCCGGGTTGCCCACATGGATGGCAGGAACCCAGTGGTTTGAGCCATCAGCACTGCCTCAAAGGGCACACATTAGCAGGAAGCTGGAATTGGGAATGGTGCTGATACGGAATGCGAGCCTCTTAACACTCACTCCACCTTCCTCTTACGCACTATGAATACATCAACACAGCTTCCTAAGCATTCGCTGAGTAGTTACGACATGGTCTAGTTCCTGCTGCAATGGATAGGAGAGATACTCCTGCCCAGGAGGGAGTCGGTGAATGCTCAGAGTGGACATACAGTGATGCCAATAGCAGTGAACCACAGCCGGCCGCTACAATCACATACCCCAAGCCAGGGAACGGCCTGGCGCTGCAGGGGCAGGGAGCTGTGACATCAGCCTGGGGCTGAAACAGCAGTGTTTCCACCTGCAAAAGGGTTTGTCTAGGCCAACACGCCACTGCCAAAGCAGAAAACAGGACCTGTGATCCCAGGCTGGGGCTTACATTTTAGATTTACAAAGAGTTAGAAATCAGGGTAGTGCATTAGGAGGGCAAGAGGCGGAGAGGGGCCCCCAGACAAGCAGAGCTGTCGCTGCACTGAAAGACACCATGCGCCACACCAGACTCCTGGCCGGGGACTCTGAGCCAAGTCGAGTTTCAAGTACGCCCGATGTCCTCAACCTCCGTGTAGCTCCGAGTGGGCCACAGCCTCGTGCTTTTCCCGAGGCGATCTTGGGGTCCACAGCAGCCAGCCAGGCGATGGCCTGCCAACAAACAGAGCCGTGGAGACAGCGATGGCCTTTGTGTCCACTGGCCCATGTCCTCAAAAAAGTCAACATGGAACTGAAAGCAAACAAGCACTATGCCAAAATTTTCTTTTAAAAATAGCCGTAGAGGGCCCAGTGGCGTGGCCTAGCGGCTAAAGTCCTCGCCTTGAAAGCCCCGGGATCCCATATGGGCGCCGGTTCTAATCCCGGCAGCTCCACTTCCCATCCAGCTCCCTGCTTGTGGCCTGGGAAAGCAGTCGAGGACGGCCCAATGCATTGGGACCCTGCACCCGCGTGAGAGACCCGGAAGAGGTTCCAGGTTCCCGGCTTCGGATCGGCGCACATCAGCCCGTTGCGGCTCACTTGGGGAGTGAATCATCGGACGGAAGATCTTCCTCTCTGTCTCTCCTCCTCTGTGTATATCTGGCTGTAATAAAATCAATAAATCTTAAAAAAAAAAATAGCAGTAGCAGGCTTTTGACACACATTATAACTTTTCATATTCTATGTGTTCTTCAGAGGGAATCTCTTCTTTTTCATTGTTTTCCAACAGTAAGAGAGGAGTTCTTAAAAACACAACAGGTTCATATCCTAGAATAATTATATCTTGATGCATTGACTTGAAAAGATTTTTGACCAACCGTCCATGAAGTGCTGTTACAAATCAGTGGAAATCATTAACCACATTTTTAAAGGTCAGCACGAGTATCCTACAGCTGTAAACTCGTGATAAAGACTTTAACCTGATATTCATTAGTAAAAGAGAGAAGTAAGCAGAGATTGCACAGCCAACTCAAAGAATTTAAAGAACTACAAATCCACATGCAGCAAATGAATATCAAAACAAATTTAGACAGAAACACAAACGTCTTCTGGGAACGGGACAGTGTCACCTCTACAGGGGACAGTGGAAGCCTGTTCATTTGTGACAACTTGTCAGTCTGTTCAAATTACAGCTGAAAAACAGCCTGGGTAAAAACACAGCTCTACATTCCTGGGGTGTTTCTGATACCATCCCAAATTCAATACCAAGGACTAAGATGTTGTTGAGTGATGCAAGTTGGGAGACCCAGAGACTGTTCTAACAGCTGCATTTCCTTTCTCTGCTTCAAGATCTCCTCCAAGCAGCAGAGAATCCATGACCTAGAGGGCAGGTGACCCAGAGTTCCATCCTCAGGGTACCGAGTGCTCTCTAAGCTGCCTCAGGGATTGAGTTAGACCAATGTGTGCGTGTGTGTACTAAAGTCCTTGGTCAACAACCACAGCCTCACCCATTGCAGCCTACCCATATTAGCAAACACTGTAACTGGAAGGTGGCCGTTCACTCCATGATTGCCCGAGAGATTGCAGTGCCCTGAATGCCAGATAGTTACCATTTATCCAGTTACAGAAAATGCTGGTCAGTCCCTGCTCTGAGCTAAACAGAGGATAGAAATTACCTCTGAGGCCCAGCGCAATGGTTCAGTAGCTAAATCCTTGCCTTGCAAGTGCTGGCACCCATATGGACACTGATTCATGGCTCAGCTACTCCACTTCCCATCCAGCTCCCTGCTTGAGGTCTGGGAAAGCAGTCGAGGATGGCCCAAAGCCTTAGGATCCTGCATCTATGTGGGAGACCCAGTAGAAGCTCCTGGCTCCTGGCTTTGGATTGACTCAGCTCCGACTGTTGTAGCCACTTAGGAAGTAAACCAGTGGACAGATCTTTTTCTCCGTATCTCCTTCTCTCTATAAATCTACCTTTTCACTAAAAATAAATAATTCTTTTTTTAAAAAAAGAAAAAGAAATTAGCTCTGATTAATAGTCAGGAATTATCTTGCTTTGAATAGTAATCTCTATTGCCTACATTTTGATTATGGATGAGGTAAAAACGTAAAAGATGGAGCCCTGCTGAGCAGAGAAAAGCATGCCTCTGCCTCTCACAGGGGCAGAGGGACGGCAGGGGCCAGGGGTCAGGGAGTCTGGACAAAGGCCAAGGGATGGCATCCTCACACACCTGCTGGAGGGCTCGGGCAGCAAGTGTGCAGCCAGGCAGTCAGAAGTGAGAGAGCTGCAGAGCCCAGGCACAGCCTCCAGGTGGAAGGAGGAGCCAACAGGGCCAGGAGTGGAAAGAAAACTGCACCAGCCTCACAGCCACGCGAAGCAGGGATCTAGAGAAAGAGGAAATGGGCAAAGAAGGGACTGACTGCCGAGTCGGCACTACAGAGCTGGCACGGCCCGCCCATGGAGAACCCACTGGACTCAGACCCAAGTAGACCCTTCCTAAGCAGGGGAGCTGTTCCGAACAGGGGAAGGACCAAGAGTTCAGAGTGGTCAGCGTAAGGGGTGGGAGACACAGGGAGGCACCCGTCCAGGAAACCTACAAGTGAGCAGAGCAGGCAGTCTGAAGACACAGCGGTGTGAATGGACGCCTTCTTTGGGAGAAAACAGAACGTGTGTGTGTGCATGATCATGTGTGCATGATCGTGTGTGTGTGTTTGTGTGCCACCACAGCCAATAGCCCAGCTGTCTCACAGAGTTATTGAGCAAGCAAATGAAAGCCCTTTATGAACTGAGAAGCCCCACGGTGAAACTAAGCATTCATCAGACAAACTCTTCCCCGCTGGTGGTATAGAGCAGTGCCCTGCTTCCTGCTGTCCGTGCGATGGTCTTACAGAGCAGTGCCCTGCTTCCTGCTGTCCGTGCGATGGTCTTACAGAGCAGTGCCCTGCTTCCTGCTGCCCGTGCGATGGTCTTACAGAGCAGTGCCCTGCTTCCTGCTGCCCGTGCGATGGTCTTACAGTGCAGCCATGAATCCACACACTTTCCACTGAGGCTGTGGACAGCTTAGAAAAGCAGACTTCTCAGAACAATGGAAAGGGGCAGCTGAGCGGAGCCGTACTTGGAGCAGCCCGGGGGCTGACTCCTGCGGCCTTACACCTGCAGTTCCAGGAACCAAGCACTGACGCCAGGGGCCACACTGTGTTCCCCTTTCAAGTATGTCGTGAATTTAGTGAATTTAGCAACACCCAGGTAAGTCGAAAACCCAAGCCTTTTTCACATTCAGGCAGAGAGAAAGCAAGTTCCGAGAAATGCCACCATCAAGAAAAAAAACGTGCTGTGCTTTGGACAGATCAGTTTGGGGTTTTCTTGATGTTTAAAAAAAAATGTCAGGAAGCTAAACAGTTGATAGCTAATAGCTATCAAAGTAATTAAAATGTGCAGTGACCAAAATAAATAAAACTCACTAATGAGCAGGACTGCCTGATGCCCTAGACACTCTGTGTGAACATTTTCTTCTTTGTCAGGTGGAAGCACAGAGTCTCTGCAATTAGGAACCCTCCTGGTGCTGCCGTAGTTTCACAGACTTGGTAGCAAATGATTTTACTCCCTGAGCAGCAGCTATTACCTTGTGAAGATGTCATCTACCCTGGTTGGCTTAGCAAGCCCTGGATAGGCTGCCCTTATCTTCCCAGTGCTTTCAATAATCTAGAAGCAATGTCACTAAAATCATGTTTCCATCTCTTAAAGGGAAAATTCAGAACTCAGAAATCAACTATGGCTTTGAATCTGTGGCAAAGTGATAATTAGAATACAGGTCACAAAAAAGGCGAGATACACAACAAATTTCAGTCAAGTTGGAAAATGAAGAAACCCCAGAAATTAACCAATACAGCTACAACCAACTAAGCTTCAGCCAACAAGCTAACATCAGTCTTTGGGGAAAGAACGCTGTCTTCAACAGTGTTGGGATAATTGGATCTGCACACACGGAACTATGGAACAAGATCACTACCTTACACTTTACACAAAAGCCAACTCCCAGTGGATCAGGGACCTAAAAAATACAACCTGATCACATGAAATTGCTTCAGAAGAGCATCAGGGAAACTCTGCAAGGCACTGGAATAGTCAGACTTCTTTGAAAGGACCACAAGAAAAACCAGTAGTAAAAGCAAAAATAGGCAAATTGGATTACATCAAGCTAAGAAGCACTTGTGCTGCAAAAGAAACACTCAACAAAGTGAAGAGGCAGCCAATAGAATGAGAGAAAATATTTGGAAATTAAATAAATGATAGGGGATTAATATCCAGGATCTATAAAAACCTCGAGAAATTCAACAACTAAACAAGCAATCCAGTTAAGAAGTGGGCAAAGGACTTGAACAGGCAGTTTTCAGATTGTGAACAGACATCTGAATAAATGCCCAGCTTCACTAACCATCAGGGAAATGCAAATAAAACCACCACGAGGTACTAGCTCTTCCCAGTTGGAAGGGCTACGATCCAAAAGTCAAAAATTAATAAATGGTGGCAGGGACACGGAGAAAAAGGTACCTCAGGCCACTGTTGGTAGGGATGTTAACTAGTGCAGTCATTGTAGCAGACAGTCTTAAAATTCTTCAACGATTTGAAAATAGATCCACTAGATGATCCATCCAACTCCTGGAAATTTATTCAAAGGAAAAGAAATCTACATATGAAAGACTTTTTAAAAAAGATTTGGTCTTTATTACAAAGTCAGATGTACAGAGAGGAGGAGAGACAGAGAGGAAGCTCTTCCGTCCATCGATTCACTCCCCAAGCAGCCGCAATAGCCAGAGCTGTGCCAACCTGAAGCCAGAAGCCCAGATCCTCTTCCAGGTCTCCCACGCGGGTGCAGGGTCCCAAGGCTTTGGGCCGTCCTTGACTGCTCTCCCAGGCCACAGGCAGGGAGCTGGATGGGAAGCGGGGCCAGCGGGATCAGAACTGGTGCCCATATGGGATCCCGGCATGTGCAAGACAAGGACTTTAGATGTTAGGCTACCGCACTAGGCCCTGAAAGACTGTTTTATACCCCCGTGTTTACCGCTACTCAGTTCACAATAGCCAAGATATGGATCTGAGCCAGAAGTCAATCAACTGATAACTGGATTTAAAATGCGATACACATACACTACGGAATACTACTTAGCAAAAAAGAAAAAAAAAGTCCTGTCTTTTGCCACAAAATGGATGCAACCAGGAACCATTATACTTAATGGAATAAACCAGTCCCCAAAAGACAAAAATCGTATGTTTCTGTTGACATGTAGTAGTCAGTATAGAATGTACATGGATGAGACAGGTATCTTGAGATTTGGTTATTTGTTTAGCCCTTGTTGACTGTCCTGTGCAACTCTTTATACTTGTTGAGTATTACACTTGCAGTACACTAAGCCTGTGATTATAAAGTGGACTGAAACAGAGACTGCTAAATATTTTTTAAAAAGGAAAGAAGGGGGAAATAAGGAGAAAAGAGAGAATGAGAAGGGATTATGGTTGTATTTTTAGAGTCATACCTATGAAAAACATGAGATACATTCTCTCTAGAGTAATAAATTTTTAAATGTAAAAACAGATGGAAATTTGAAGTTTGAACATTTAACATGTTTTTCTGCTTTTATCACCACCTGAAGATTCATGGTGTATCGTAGGCTTTGGAAAGATTTTTAGACATACATTAAATAAACTTATATCCACATTTCTTCATTCCTTTTAGAACAAATTAAGGATCATTTTATTTAAATCCACCTTAGTTTAAGTGAGGCGGCTCTGGATCAGAAGCCTTTGACCAAACTACCCAATACAACATTGGCTCTCACATACTCCCCACCATGTACTGAATTTCCCAGGCTGCCATCTTCCCAGCGGTGCGTGTCCTCCGCCTCTCCTGAAGGCGTGTCCCTGCCAGCAGCTGCTGGCAGGCGGGGAGGCACAGACAGTCCCTGAGACGTGTGAGCCTCAGGTGGATGAGCGTCACGGGGCCAGGACGGAGTCCAACACGGTCTGTGCCTGTCATTCAGGAACCAAAACAATGACGCAAGAGAGAACTCCTCCCCAAGGGACAAATTACCCCATCAGCACAAAGTGACACTGTCAGGAGATTGTTGGAGAAGGTCTTTTTAAAAAAACTATCTTCAGGGAATCACCTTGACATGAAAATTATAAAGTTAAATGATATCTGTGGGGCCCGGCGGCGTGGCCTAGCGGCTAAAATCCTCGCCTTGAAAGCCCCGGGATCCCATATGGGTGCCGGTTCTAATCCCGGCAGCTCCACTTCCCATCCAGCTCCCTGCTTGTGGCCTGGGAAAGCAGTTGAGGACGGCCCAATGCATTGGGACCCTGCACCCGCGTGGGAGACCCGGAAGAGGTTCCTGGTTCCTGGCTTCGGATCGGCGCGCATCGGCCCATTGCGGCTCACTTGGGGAGTGAATCATTGGATGGAAGATCTTCCTCTCTGTCTCTCCTCCTCTGTGTATATCTGGCTGTAATAAAATGAATAAATCTTTAAAAAAAAAAAGTTAAATGATATCTGTAACAAGGAGCCAAGAAGTGTTTCCTAGACAATACCCTTAGCTTCTGTGTAGGCTCATGGAACTCCACGCGGGCACCGGGTCAGGGCTGGACAAGAGCACCTGTGGAAGTGGAATAGTTGCCTCACAGAAGCCTGGGAAGATGGGGCCGACCCCAGGGAGGAGTCGGGAGCTACTCCTTGGGCACACACCTGCTGCAGAGACAGAAGCGAGAGACACAAACTCAGGACCCACGGAGTGCTGGGGTTTGCTGGGCGCCTGGTGTCCTAGTGCTGCCTTGATGATGACCATAAACGGCGCTCTGTGGGGACCAGAGGAGGGATCTGCTCTGCATCTCTGTCCTGGCCATGGCACTTCCTCCTGTTCCCTGGCATGTCGCTGCGTCACTCCCACCTGCTTCCATCATCACGTGTGCTTACCCCTCGTCTGTGTCTGCGTCTCTATGTCCCTCTCCTTCACAGGACGTTAATCTCTGGACTAACATCCACATTATGCTCCATGACTCATCCTGACTTGGTTGCACCCGGGAAAAAAAACAACTTTCTTTTTAAAATAGTATGTGATTGCAATTTGTCCCCAAAGCTTTTGTCCCTGGAATAAAGAGGGTGGAAACTATCCAACTATGAGGTGGGGACATCAGACAAGTGGCCACCAGAGTGGATTGAGTTGCGGAGGTGCAGTCCCAGGACGGAATCCGCTGGCTCTGTAAGAGGCTGCACACACACATGTACCCGAGGACTCCAGCAGCCACCAGCCAGCCCCAGAGGTGGCACCCATTGGCCCACTCACTCCTGGGTGCTGAGCCTCCAGAAAACACTTTCTTCTCCAGTTGGCGTTAATCAAGCCAGCTTTACGGTAACCATGTAAAGCTGATTCGCTTTCCTTACGCACAGGAGGAGAAAAAAAGCTGTGTAAACAGGCAGCTGCCTCAAATGCACACATATCAGTTGCAATGCAGAGAAAAGAAGAGTGAGCTAGCTAAAGGTGCCAAGGAATGACCGTTGTCCACAAGCTGTCGCACTGCTGCCTGCAAGGAGGGGTGTTGGGCGGGCATGGTCATCAGCCGTGTGCCTCAGCATGGAAAAGGCTGAGGCCTTCCCCGGACGCACGCGTGGGGCCATCCTCGTGGGCATCCGGAACTGCAGGAAAGCAGCAGCTCTGCCGTCCTCCCTGATCGGCTGTCTTAGTTCATCATCCACCCTTTTCCAGCAGACCCTGAGCACACCGTGTACAGTGCAGATGTGAGAAGACAGCCAAAAGAGGCGCTTGGGAGAAGCGTGCAAACGGGGCAGCAGGGCACGGCTAAAGCAGCGCGGTCAGGCTGCCTGGTCGCAGAAGAGGAGCCCTTTGCCACAGTCTACTGAAGACCCCAACCACATAAGCTCGGTCGCCCTCCCTTCTGGCCGGAGGGAAAGGTGTACAAGTTCTCACGAGAGGCAGGAGGGCCCAGCAAAGCCTTGTCCCCGTACCTGCAGCATGTGGGAGGCAGCCCTGTCACTTCTCCCGCACAGCCTCGGGGGTGCGGGCCTCACAGAGGAGGAAGCCCGGAAGGCAGGTGCCCGAGCTTTCTGCCCATTCTCCTTCCACTGTCCCTGGGCAGCTGCAGGAAACCCAGCACTCTCTGGGTCCTGACAGGTCTTTTAAAGAGCTACTTATTTGAAACACAGACTTTCAGAGAGAGAGAAAGAACATCAGACAGAGAAAGCTCTCCTGGCCACTGACTCATTTCTTAAGTAGCAGCAATAGCAGGACCAGGCTAGGCTGGTTGACGAACCAGGAGTTCCATCCAGGTCTCCCCTTGAGTTTAGGAGTCCTGGCACTTGGGCCATCTTTGGCTGTTTTCCAGGAACACAGGGAACCAGATCAGATTGAGATCTGTGCATGTCATGCATTTATAAATATGTGAAGAATAACAGAATCATGTAAGTAATAAATAATACTCTGTATCTTCAAATATCTGTATTTTTAAAGATGTACTTTATTTATTTGTTTATTTGAAAGGCAGTATGTCAGAGATATGGGAAGAGAAACAGAGAGAGGCCTTCCACGTGCTGGTTTGTCCCCAGTGGCTGCAGCAATGAGAGCTCAGACAGGCTGGGCCAGCAGCCAGGAATGCCAGCCCAGTGTCCTCCAGGAGTGGCAGGCGTGCAGCCCCTGAGCCACCCCCGCTGAGAACTAATCAGCTGTCTGTGCTCCAAGGCTCAGGTTAACCTGCTGTGCCTCAGGGCCACCTCCCCAAACATCTGATTTTTACAAAACATAATGCAAGTGTGTTCTACATGTAAAACAACAAACAAACAAAAATATAAAATAGCTAAAATAGGTTGTGACCACCTGGACAGTTTTTGCTGAGGAGACTTGCTTGACAGTTGCTCTAGGACAAGCTCCCTGGGAACATTGGCAATGTGCTGGGAGTTCAAGTGCAGACTGCAAGTGACTTCCTGGAACACACAGGCCCAGCCTGGAACACGTGTCAGCTGCCTGGGTTCTGCGACGATCGCTTTCCAAGGCAGACGTCCTCCCAGCAGGTGCAGCGGGGCCCATGTGGCACAGGCAGAGCCGGAGCCCCTGCATGGCTGCTCTCCGCTCACAGCTTCAGGCAGGCGACAGACCGTGGGGAGAAGCTGTCGTGCTCGGATGCCACTCTGGTCCTGGGTGACATTTCCTGGCATGGGCAGGAGACTGCCATTTCATCCTGAGAGGTCTGCTGTGATCTCTCCAACATCATCCTTTGCACATAAAAGGTCACTTCTCACACAGCAGAACACTTCAATCCCCCTCACACATTCCCCAGCTGTGCTCGTATCATTACTGAGAACTGGCGCGGGTTAGTTGCTTGCACTTACATGAGTCTTCTTTGCTTCTTGACTCAACAGCTGTGGCAAATATGATCTACACGCAATATAAGCAATAAAATCAAGGAATTTCTAACTACCTACATTTGTATCTTTTATAAACGTTTCTTCCAGCTTTATAAACAATGCTGGGCTGGTGTGGTGGTATAGTAGCTAAGGCATATCCCACGTGGATGCTGGCTGTGTCCCAGTGGCTCCACCTGAAATCCAGCTCCCTGCTACTGTGTTCCACGGGGAAGCAGTGGAGGTGTTTGGGCCACTGCACTCCTGCGGCACATCCACAGCAAGCTGTCAGCTCCTCGCCTCCGCTCGGCCTCATCAAAACCAAAGTGGCCATCCGGGAAGTGAACTAGAAGACGGGAGAGCTCTCTGTCTCTCCCTCTCTCTAACTATGACTTTCATAAAAATAGATAAATAAAAATCTTTTTAAAAAATTAATCCTAATTTTAACAACGTATATTTGCAGTTAAAATTTTTTCCATGTCTAACACAGTAACCTAGTGTCTAAAGTCCTCACCCTACACACACCAGGATCCCACATGGGTGCCTATCCTAGCTATTCCATTTGCCTTCCAGTTTTCTGCTTGTGGCCTGGGAAAGCAGAAGAAGACGGCTCAAAACCTTGGGACCTGCACCTGCATGGGAGCTTCAGAAGACTCTCCTGGCTCCTGGCTGCAGATTGGTTCACCTCCAACCATTGCAGTCACTTGTGGAGTGAACCAGCATATCTTTCTCTCTCTCCTTCTCTCTGTAAATCTGACTTTTAAATAAAAATTTTAAAAATCTTAAACAAAAAACCTTTTCCCAGTTACTGGCTTTCTCAATGGCTTTACCATCACTGTATAGTCATACACAGAAATAGAAGCAGAGGGCCAGGCAGATGTCCCATCCCCACGAGCAGCCCCGAGGCCAGGCAGATGTCCCATCCCCGCGAGCAGCCCCGAGGCCAGGCAGATGTCCCATCCCCGCGAGCAGCCCCGAGGCCAGGCAGATGTCCCATCCGTGCGAGCAGCCCCGAGGCCAGGCAGATGTCCCATCCCCACGAGCAGCCCCGAGGCCAGGCAGATGTCCCATCCGTGCGAGCAGCCCCGAGGCCAGGCAGATGTCCCATCCCCGCGAGCAGCCCCGAGGCCAGGCAGATGTCCCATCCCCGATGTCCCATCCGCGCGAGCAGCCCCGAGGCCAGGCAGATGTCCCATCCCCGCGAGCAGCCCCGAGGCCAGTGTTGACAAGCACTTCCGTTCCACCCCTCAGTGTGCTGAGTGGCACTTCTTCCACAGTCTGCATCATGAGTCTGCCTGTGTTGCTGTGGCTGGGGTGAGAATTCACCAGCCAGGCTCAGCAAGCAGGGAAGGAAGCCTCATCGTGAGCCTGCCAACAGTGTGGGCCTGGGTCTGGTTCAGCACTTGCCCATTCACCCCTCCGTCAGCAGATAATGCTCCTCATTGAACTGGGATCTACCTTCTACACTGACTCGTTACTAGCAGGTGGATTGGGTGTGTACCTGGAACATCTTGGCACCATATCCAATTTAGTTACTGAAAAAAACTGGGGTGCTTTGTAGAAAATTTTACCTATAGCAGCAATGTCAGCAAAGAAACTGTAGTTGCATCCTTGGCAAAACTGCTAGCAGGTAGTTTGCTGTCAAGAGGGACTTGCTGAGTGGGGAAGAATGTGACACACAACACCAGTATATTGACAGGTGACTCCAATACTCTTGCATAAAGTTAAGTGTAATTTATTGGTATCATTTGAACAAATGTGTTTACATAAAACAACTATACCAGCTACCATTTACTAAGAACCTGCCGCAGGGCTGGTGGAATGCAGATAAACTTTGCAAATCTTACACTGGTCACCCAGGGCAATGCAGAACATTTAACTTTTTCAGGGAATACATAAAGAACAGAGATATTTCCCAGCTCCAACTTGCAGATTAAAATGATGAGGTCAGTTTTTAACTTGCACATTATATTTATTAGCTTAGCTTTGAGAATCAGATTTTGTAGAAAGGAACTGGAGATTTCCAAAGGCAAAAGGCTCCCCTTCAAATGCTAGGACCCAGAGTCTAAATGCTAAGCTGGGGAAGAGCAAGCCATACTACCTTGAACGCTGAGAAACAAAAAGCCTTGCAAGAACAAAGCTCCACAGGAGGATTGGTCTTCATTTCTCAGGAGAAAACCTAAAATGCAAGTTTCCTAAAGAACAGCATTTGACATGATGCAGGACCTGTGATGTAGGAATAGTCCAACAAGGCAGCCACGCCTGGTTCATGGCAAGTATGTGCTCATACCACAAAAAATACCAGGCCTTGGGCCTGGCATGGTGGCCTAGTGGCTAAAGTCCTCGCCTTGCATACACCGGGATCCCATATGGGCACCAGTTCTAATCCCCACAGCCCCACTTCCCATCCAGCTCCCTGCTTGTGGCCTGGGAAAGCAGTCGAGGACGGCTCAAAGCCTTGGGATCCTGCACCCGCGTGGGAGACCTACGTGATGCAGATGGCTGTGCCTGGGGAGACACTGGTGCAAGTAACAGACACTTGAATAGGAAGATGTGGAAAACATCACAGGGCCTGATGGCGGCCAAACAGGCCAATCCAGTTGGAATGAATGGGGGAAATTCCTGCAGCACATGGCAACCAGGAGCAAACCAAGTGTCTGATCACCTAAAAGGGAAGAGCTTGTTGCAGACCTTGGAAGACTCAGTTCCGTTAACTGTGCAAAGGTCGGAAGGAAGTCCATGAAGATGGCATGAGTGCCATTAATGGCATTTGATGGCTCAAAGGAAGGGAAGCACAGGCCCAAAGCCAAAAATCCCCAAGTGGGATTTTGTGGTCCTATAAGAATCTTCTAACCTTGCTCATGTAACCCTTTGATAGCTGCCCGCGCCCTCCCAAAACAAACAAACAAGACTGATCTTAGATTTGTCAGATGAGCTAAGCTTAAAGCTCAAGCAAGTTAATGAAAGGCAAGGAGCCGCAGGAGTAAGGACACATGGGCAGCCTCAGCTGACTGACCACTCGATGCTCCGTTCCCAGTAGAGGAAGCCCTGATCACCCCTCCTTCCCGCATGGCTGTTTCTGTAGGCCAGGAACACCACAGTTGAAATGGGATTCCAGCATGGAGGTTCTCAGAGCTGAGCACTGACCCCAAAGGACTGGATGCAAGCTCGACAAAGAAATTCAACAGCACAAGCAGAATCCTCTTCATTGGTGGCTAGCTGTCCTGGAGCCCTCACCCTGAAACTGCGACAGGACACTACCAACCCACAAAGATGCTTCAGAAAGTTCACGCAAAGCAGAATTAAAAGTTCTACTTTTAAAAGTGAAGTTCATAGAGTTTTTCCGTAACATTACATTTCATGACGATTTGCATGGATTCCCAGTTTTTCACCCAGTTGAGCTTATCTGCTGAGTCCATTTTCTAGGAGGTTCTGCATTTGGCAAACCAAGCACTGAAGTGACCACCCCCAGGGGAAGCCCCTGTCCTTGTTCTGTTCCCTGACCGTAGCCTTTAGGAAGAACCTGCAGGAACACGAGGCAGAGCTGGTCCATCTTCCTACTGACTTCTCCCCTGGGTATCTGATGGGAGCATGGGAAATACACCAGCCAGCCATGTACCTCTTTGTCCACACTGGCCCTGGAAACTGGCCCTGAGGTTATACTATCTACAGCTGAGGAATATGGTGGTTTGTCTTGAGCACCCCAAACCTCTTCCATCATTATACCACCGTGTCTGAGTATGTGGCTGCAAGAGGCACAGGTCGACTCAGCAGTGTCGGGAGGTCATGGCTCGCCCCATGGCCATTTGTTGCCAGAAGGCCTGGCTTTCCTCAGAGTACTCAGCTTTGGTCTCAGTAAACACTCCCACGGCACACATCTGGGATTCAGACCTACAGGACTATGAGTACATAAGCGACAGTACATCTCTCACAGCTGCAGAACAGGAGCCCAGCACCCAAGTCATCAAGCAAAACGATCCCCTCTTAAAGAAAAAGCACACTTGGCATGAAAGTATCACCTCCCACTTCCACTGCTGTGGGCTCTGCTAGGTTAGGGGTCTTCACGTTCATGGCCAAAGGCCGGACGCGTCCATCAGACAAGCCAGCCATCAAAGAAATGAACACGGAGACTGTATTGCTGGTTTAAGTATGCTAAATTAATATCTAATGAATCCCTATCAAAACTCCATAGTAATATTACTCCATAGTAATATTTTTCTTTTTAGGGTACAAAAAGATTAGATGTTTATTTCCTTCATTATTATTTAGGTTGATTGTAGTGGCTTTTTTGCTTGAGTAATTGTCTGTCACTCCATGATTTATGCGTGTGATCTTCCCATTAATCAGACGAGCAAGGGAGCCTCTAACCCCTGCCACATTAATCCCATACCCAAGGCTTAGGGGAATGTGTGCTTTTGTGAGCAATACTTTTCTACTGTCAACTTTATGGCAGCTCAAAAGGCTCGTTTGCACCTCTACAGAATGGTCAGCAAGTGCAAAGGATCAGCATGCCGGGACAGCCAAACGGCACAGACACAAAGAGAAGCGCTCTCATGAGAAGCAACAGGTCAGGAGTGTTTGGCTGTGTGGATGACGTTACTGAGCAGCCAAAGGTGCCTGCTGGATACCACTGTCCCTGTCGTTGCTGCTTGGATGGAAATGACTCCAGCAGACACACGGTGCTTGCCCGGGTGAATTCAGTAACTAACATGGTACCTGGCCTCTCTCCCTACAGAAACACCCAGTGGCGTCAATAAAGGAAAATGCACAGAATTAGAGAGGAAAGACTTACTTCAGTATATTTAATAGCATCTGAGTGGCGTGGAGACAGGGTGCGAGATTCCGTCCATCTGCTGTTCCACCCCTAAACACCCAAGAGGGCCAGGGCTGGGCCATGGGCCAGGCACACCATCCAAGTCTCTGTCACATGAGCCAGGAGTCAGGAGACAGAACTGAGAACTACTCTGCTGCGGGTGCAGGCATGCTACCTGCAGACTGAATACTCCCTTCTCCAGCACTGTTTACAGTGATCACAATGCTAGCTAGTTAAGCTGCCACCTACAGTGCCAGAATCCCATATGGGAGCTAGGTTGAGTCTGGTGGCTCCATTTCCAACCCAGCTCCTTACTAACATGCCTGGGAAAGCAAGGACCCTCAGGCGCCCACATGGGAGACCTGGAAGAAGTTCCTAGCTCCTGGCTTTTGGTCCCAGCCATTGCAGCCAGTGGATGCAAGATCTCTTTGTCTCTGGTCTCTGCCTCTCTCTCCCTCTCTCACTCTTTCTCTGTCTCTCCCCCTCTCTAATTTTGCCTTTCAAATAAACAAAATATTTTAAAAATTAGACATTTCTAATATTGTACTTTGTGATCACCTTTACAGAAATATGCTGTTATTAAAATATGGTAGCTGTGTGAACTTGGGGTGGTCATTTGGCCTCTCTGTGCCCTCAGTCACTGTGCCCTCAGTCCCTTTCTACGTCAAAAGGACACGGATCCTTCCTGCCCAGCTCTGTGATGCCACTACAAGAAGGCTGCTGGCAGCCACCGCCCCACTGGCACAAGGAGCCCCTGGGAGGACATTCTGCCTGATTCTTGGCCTTCTGAAGAAGCGGAGAGTCGAAGGAAGCAGAAGAATGGAAGCAAGAGCTCGGGCAACAGTGCCGTGCCAAGAAATGACAAGTTAAAATCACTTTCCCTCAATAGATGAAGAAAGTGGCATTCAGAGGGAGAAGTCACAGAGGAGCCTCCCCAGGTGGAGATGAGTGCCTAGCCCTGAAAGAAACCCAGCTCTACTGGGACCCACCTTGCCCCAACACAGAGCAGGGCCCGACTGCCCCAGGCAGAGTGGGGCCTGACTCCCCCGGGCAGAGTGGGGCCTGACTCCCCCGGGCAGAGTGGGGCCTGACTCCCCTGGGCAGAGTGGGGCCTGACTCCCCCGGGCACAGAGTGGGGCCTGACTGCCCCAGGCACAGAGCATTGTCTGACTCCCCTGGGCACAGAACATGGCCTGACTCCCCTGGGGAACACACAGCATGGTCTGACTCCCCAGGGCACAGAGCAGGGTCTGACTCACCCGGGCACAGAGCAGGGTCTGACTCACCCGGGCACAGAGCGGAGTCTGACTCACCCGGGCACAGAAAGGAGTCTTACTCCCCAGGGCACAGAGCAGGGCCCGACTGCCCCAGCACAGAGCATGGTCTGACCCCCCCGGGCACAAAGTAGGACCTGACTGCCCCAGCACAGAGCATGGTCTGACTCTCCCGGGCACAAAGTAGGACCTGACTGCCCCAGCACACAGCAGGATCTGACTCCCCCGGGGGACAGAGCAGGGCCTGTTTGCCCCCCAGGGAACAGCAGGGCCTGACTCTTTTCCTGCCCCTGCCCCCACCTGCCCCCCAGCCAGGGCACTGGCTCTCCCCTCTTGTTCTCTCTCCCACAATTGCCATGGCTTGCTCTCGCCTTCTCATTTCTTCTCTGTCTGGCCTTTCAGCTGTCATGTCATTTCTTTTCTAGAATCATCTCAAAGGCCCGGGTCATATTTGCAGCCTCCATGCCTGTCTCAAACCCTTCCCCTCTGGCCTCCGCCCACAGCATTACCTCTTCACTCGCACCCTATACAACATTCCTGACAGCCTGAGAGTTCCCTCGAGTTCAGCTGGCCGCTCACACAGATGTTGGGCAAACCCTGGTTGTCCGCTGAGTGGGTACAGCCCAAGTAAGAGCTGCCAGTTTGCAACTGGCACCCACAGCTGGTGGGGAGCAGGTATGGGGACTGAGTCTCTGCAGGTAGTGCCAGAGCCATACTGGACCAGCAGGCCCCAAGCTGGGCTTCACGGCAGAAATGCTTCCTCGATGGGTGAGGGACTCCCACTCTGCACAGGTGCCTGGCGTCAGAAGCGAGGGCACAAGGGGAGAAACTGAGTCTGCGTGAGGACTGGGCTGTCCTTCTGTCTCCTCGGAGGACCAGCTACCCTGACAGTGGGAAGCAGGCTGTGGACATGGGGGTATCTTTACAGAAAACTGATGGCCACGTGGGAGTGGGAATGGCCCAGCCAAGCATGCCAAGCACTGTACTGGGCCAGTTCCACATGTTGGTCCTCTTGTATGTTGTGGGCTTGAAGACTAAATGACAAAGGAATACTTACCGATGACAAGACAAACAGGGAACAGAAAACCAGTTGGATAGCAAAGTGGTTATTCAAAAATGGCTTCAATAGAGCCAAACCCTGCAGGTGAGCTTCAGTGAAAATTACATACACAGGAAAAAATGAAGTTCAGAACAGGCGAAATTAGCTTCCCAGAGGCCAGGGGAGTGATCACACATGGGAGTGCTGGTGACAGTGAGGGGACTAGAGGACAGCCCGGAGTGCTGGGGACACGCTTTGTGTTGGTCTGGATGGAGGCTGGATGGGTGCTGGCAGAGGTAAACATCCTTGATCGGGATTCTTCAGATCACTGCTCGTTACACAATCCTCTCTGCACCAGAGGATGACTGCGCAAGATCATCCGGGTGTGAAAGAGTATATATTGCCATGCACATAACACACACACACACACACACACACACACACACAGAGTCTTTCCAAAGCCCGTAAAAATGTGCATTACGTATCAAGTTGTTCCTTCCGTGAACATTTTGAAAATGTTGAGATACAAAGACTTGCAGTTAGATGAAAGCAGTTCTACCAGATAGTCCAAAATGTCACACAACAAGGAAATGGTTTAGCAGGGTTTGGTGGCCGGCACACACAGTATAGTCAATCAAGGACAAAACCAGCATCTGTGAAAACATGGTTTAAGAATGGGCAAGCTAGTAGGCCTTCTTCATAGTGCTCAGGCCACCCCCGGGGCTGTGGTCATCGCCCTCCACAGTGTTTTGTCGTAAATGGGTATGATTCCAGAGAAAAAGAACCCATGTTGATGTTGATCTGTGAGGGAGGCCCAAGAGAGCTGAGGGGTCAAAAAGAAAAAAAGACCAGAGACCAGAGGTATTCTGTGCACATCCACAGGCTGACACCAGGGCGGCAGGAGGAAGTCCCAAGAGCATTTGGACTGTGTTCTAACACCTGGAGCAACTTTCTAAATAGCAGTGTTCCCATAAACTGGCCCAGAGGGTGAGGCATGGATCAAACAATAACCAGAGGACTTGTTGGGAACTCAGAGGAAACTGTGTGAGCCAGCAGGTAAGGAAGGCGTTCCCTAGGCTGCAGCTGTGACCCCGTGTTTCTGCAGCAACCAGGTGTCTGCAAGCCTGAAGCAGCCGATTCCTGCAGGAGGGCACAGACCCAACCAACCAGAGGGGCTTCAGTCTGGCATCTTCAGGTCCGAGCACCACACCAAGCCTCCACCCAAGTGCACAAGGCACCACACTCCTGGGGCCCCAGGAGGGACACACAAGGCACCATGCTCCCAGGGGCACAGGAGTAGACACATACAAAGAATCACACTCCCCGGGGCACTGGAGGGACACACAAGGCGCCACACTCCCGGGGGCACAGGAGGGATACTCACAAGGCACCACGCTCCTAGGGCACTGGAGGGACACACACAAGGAATCACACTCCCAGGGGCACAGGAGGGACACACAAAGCACCACGCTCCTGAGGGGCACTGGAGGGACACACAAGGCGCCACACTCCCGAGGGGCATAGCAGAAGACACACACAAGGAATCACGCTCCAAGGAGCACAGGAGGGACACACACAAGGCACCATGTTCCTGGGGGCACAGGAGGGACACTCACAAGGCACCATGCTCCCAGGGGCACTGCAGGTACATGAACAAGGCACCATGCTCTGGGGGACACAGAAGGGACACACACAAGGCACCATGCTCCCAAGAGCACATGTGGGATGCACAAGGCGCCACACTCCTGGGGACACAGGAAGGACACACAAGGCACCATGCTCCCAAGGGCACAGGCGGGACACACAAGGCGCCACACTCCTGGGGACACAGGAAGGACACACAAGGCACCACATTCCTGGGGGCACAGGAGGGACACACAAGGCATCACGTTCCTGGGGGCACAGGAGGGACACACAAGGCACCATGTCCTGGGGACACAGGAAGGACACACACAAGGCACCACGCTCCTGGGCGTATAGCAGGGACACACACAAGGCACCATGTCCCGGGGGGCACAGGAGTAGACACATACAAAGAATCACACTCCCAGGGGCACAGGAGGGACACACAAGGCACCACGCTCCTGGGGGCACAGGAAGGACACACACAAGGCACCACGCTCCTGGGGGCACAGGAAGGACACACACAAGGCACCACGTTCCTGGGGCACTGGAGGGACACTCACAAGGCACCACGTTCCTGGGGCACTAGAGGGACACACAAGGCACCACGCTCCCGGGGACACAGGAAGGACACACACAAGGCACCACGCTCCTGGGGGCACAGGAAGGACACACACAAGGCACCACGCTCCTGGGCGTATAGGAGGGACACTCACAAGGCACCACGTTCCTGGGGCACTAGAGGGACACTCACAAGGCACCACGCTCCCGGGGACACAGGAAGGACACACACAAGGCACCACGCTCCTGGGCGTATAGGAGGGACACTCACAAGGCACCACGTTCCTGGGGCACTAGAGGGACACTCACAAGGCACCACGCTCCCGGGGACACAGGAAGGACACACATGAGGCACCATGCTCCTGGGCGTATAGGAGAGACACACACGAGGCACCATGTTCCCGGGGGCACAGGAGGGACACTCACAAGGCACCACGTTCCTGGGGCACTGGAGGGACACTCACAAGGCACCACACTCCCGAGGGTGAACACAGAGCATGGGAGTCTATAGATGATGGTTCTCTTGCACACCCATAATTGAGACTGCAAGTGTCTTTGTATACATTTCTTCCTTTTGTAAAGTAATCAGTACCACAGCCTAAAGCCCATCATGTGAGTAGTAACTGAATGGTTCCAAAGGCACGCTCGCCGGGTACATGGCAGGAGCCTTGACACAACAGACTTCCCCAACTGCACAAACACCTCTACTCGGCCTCTCACTAGCGTCTCAAATGCACCTGCCTTCTTGCACCTACGCAACTTTCAAATTATTTTCTCCCACCTCCACTGGCATAGGGTTTTTCATGATTAGTGATGTTTTATAGATGTAATAAATAGCACTAGAGCTCAGAGTCATTTCAAACAACATTCCTTTCATGGTTATTAAGACTGGACTCTTTAAAGAAATATTTGGAAAAAAAGCATAGAGTGACCCACATGTAATTCCTCCCCTCAGTTTGTCCTCCCGGAGTCTACAACTGCCTGAGACAAAGGGTCCCTGCCCTCACAGGAACGTCCCTGTCTTCCCAAGCCTCAGGGGTCCACCTGCCCCCAGGGCCAGTCCCATCCTTCCTGGCACAGCGCCACCTGGTGGTGTGCTCTCACTTCCGTCCCATTATCCAGCCTCACTTCCTCTCGGGACACATTGCTCCCCCATGGCGACAGTCATTGCAAACGTTTTCCATTGACCCACAGTGGACAACTTAGCCATAAAGTGCTCACAGAACAGGTGCGCCGATGCCTACCAATGAGAACGTTACGTTCAGATTGCCAACAGTGTCACCTTTGCATTTTCCAGCTTTTCCATCAGGAATGTGGAATATTCGCATATTTATTTTAAAATGCTCATTGCTTGCACTAGTTGGAGTTTCATCACATCACGAGGAGGTGGGATCGCACGCGCTTGGGAATCCTCAGCTGCTTTCCCAGGCACATCAACAGGAAACTGGAGCAGAAGTGCAGCATACAAGCCATTAACCAGAGTTCACACGGGATATTCACACTGCAAGCAGTGGCTTCACCCACTGCAGCAGAATGCTGGTCCCAGGTTTTTTTTTTAAAAAAGTACCTTGATATACAGTAACAGGAAGAATAGGAGAGAAAGGAAAACGACTATTTTTCCAAACCAAGGGTGGGAATCTTTTTTCCTGCCAAGGGCCGTCTGAATATTTTCAACATCATTCACAGGCCATATAAAATTATCAGCTTAAAAATTGACCTGCTATAGATTCACTGAATTTCAAGTGCCACCTGTAGTGCCTTGGCAAGGCCAGATGAAGTGATTTCACGGGTCTCCTATAACCATAGTCCCTTTGTTCTTAAAGAAGGAACACCCCCCCATTCTTCACTGCTGTTTAACTGGTACCAAGCCACGACTCCAGGTGACATGAAAGCACAGACCTGCAATCCCACAGCCTCGGGGGTGGGCCACCGTGAGGGCCTGCTCCCTAAGTGAGCAGCCGGGGTGAGGACCTGCAATCCCACAGCCTCGGGGGTGGGCCACCGTGAGGGCCTGCTCCCTAAGTGAGCAGCCGGGGTGAGGACCTGCAATCCCACAGCCTCGGGGGTGGGCCACCGTGAGGGCCTGCTCCCTAAGTGAGCAGCTGGGGTGAGGGGTGCGCACAGGAGGCCCCCTTTGAAGCGACTAGCGTTGGATCTTACACACATGCGTGCTCTTCACCTGGGTCCTAAAACCCCGCAAGAGCTGTGACCAGTTAGACCGAGGGAGTGACCACAGGACAGCAGGCTGCGAGTCCACAGGCACTTAGACCACGTTACAGGGCCTTCTCGGGCCTCCTGTGTGTGCTTTTCATGTTAATCATGCTTCAAGGTGCGAGTGATAACCAGAGAAAGGTGACCAGAGTTTCCACAGAGCAGCTGACCTAAACGCAACCCCAGGCAAGCCTGCCCGCCCTCTCTGAATCCCACCTGGGACCTGGTGGGGCTCCTCCTCCATTCCTCACCGCCCCCCCCCGGGGGAGGCCCACCGTGCAGTGACCAGGCGTAATGCCTGCAAAAACTAGCATTGCTGATGACTATTAGGTGTAATTATTGAAGGAAAAAACTCAGACACCTCAGTTTCAAGTTCAAATTGTATATTTAAAAATATATATATTCCAAGTGCTGTATGGAAAACCATGGATCGTTACGCACGAAAGACTCCATAAGGGGAAAAAATGCTAGCTGTCAGAGGTGATTATTAATAAAATCAGAGCAGGGAGTCCAGCACCCTTAAAAAGTCATACAGGGGAAATGAAATTTTGGGAGCAAACACAATCATTTTTAACAGAACATAAAAGGAACCCTCATTAGTCAAGTCCCACGGAGACGACCTTTTAAATAACTGAGTTGAAGTTTAAAAAACACAAAATTCATCACAGAGGCCCTGTGGGTGGCACCGGGACAGGCTGTCACCCACGCCTCCATCCCAGGAGGGAAGATACAACCCCGGGGCAGTGACCCACATGGAAGGCTGGACAGCACAGTGTGGGCCAGGGTCAAGGCCAAGGCTTGTCAGGAGAGAAAGGCAGGCTGCCACCGGCCATAACAGAGCTGGGATCCAGCTGTACTCAGTGGCCAGGAGGCCGTGTGCCCTTGCCAAAGACAGAGTGAGCCAGACAAGGTCTGAGAGCAAAAGCAGACATGGATCACTGCCTGGTGTCCACACAACACCAAGGAAAACCCACAGCCAGAGGCCAAAGGGCAAATGTGGGTCACACCTAGGCAGGCACAGGCCTGTGTGGCCAGCTGGGCCCTGCCTGAGGGGAGGACCCTGGGTGCGTGGCAAGGGGAAGGGAAGAGGGAAGAGCTAAGTCTTGGGAGCGTCCTGATCCCTGCGCAACTCCAAAGGATGGCATGGCATGCGAAGTCTGACAGTTCCTCTGGGCGGTCAGGCATGTTGGCATCTGGGCCATCTGAACACAGTGCTCTGTCCGGCTCTCCTCTGCCTGCTGACCCCTGTGCCTGGCCAATGTGCTCATTGCAGAGTGTGAGTCCCAGCAGGTGGAAGAGCACTGGGCTGGGCCCCGAACCCCGACCTGGCTGTCCATCAGAGGGTGGGGGGTTCCCAAGGCAGCCAGGAGAGGCACATAGAAATGTGCACAGAGAGCATAGAGGCTTTGCTGCGAGAGACGTTTTCCCAGTATTTTACCATCCTTAGAATAAAACCTCAACTCCTGACACAGCCCCCCAAACCCCAGATAACCCAGACCTACCCAGCTCCCAGCCACCTCTTCCCCTGCCCATCCAAACAAGGCCTGAACGTGCCATTGTACATAGCTCTCAACAGAAGACCTAGCTATGTTTCATCTTACTTCACTAATTCCTTTAAAAAGTCTGTCTTATTCTAACAAGATTGAACATGGCTTTTTACCACTATCTAATCAGCACTATCAAGAAATGTGGCCACACAGCCATTCCAACAGCCTTGATGAAGAGCTGTGGTTTGATTGCAACATCCCACAGATGGCTACCCCATGTCATCCACACACCTGTCTGAGGGTGTGTGAGGGGGACAAGGAGAGGGGACCATCAGCGTGAGGTCCCAGCGGGCAGACGTAAACACCTCCACCCACGTCCACAGGCACAGCACCTGCCCTGCAAACCGTGATCACCCCCGCGCTGCCGCACCGCCGCACCATGTGGTTTTCACACAGCACAGCCTTCTCTGCAAACGGGCATTGGGTCTGCAGGGAGGCTGTGTTGTGTTGTGTTGTGTTTTGAATTGCAGCGCTTGCCGTTGGGGCCCAGTGGACAGCTGGGTTCCCACTGCGCTCTGCATGGCCACCAGGGCATGCTGTGCCATTTCAGCAATCCCAGGGGACAGTGCAGAGGATGCAGATCCCAGGGTCCCAACACAGCGACCTCTAAACACTTTGTGCTTTGGCCTCAACTCGGGCACTCGGGCCTGACCAGCTGCCCGGTGACCTGGCATGGTGCCCTCTGCTGGGGTGGGGGAAGAGAGGCTTCATCCCCCTCCCCGCCCCGGAGATAAGAGCCTGCTGTGGTCACCGCCACCTCTTTTTGCACAGCAGACAGCTTCTTCTCTGAGCCCGCAGCGCACCGTGGTCCTTGGAGGGTCAGCCCTTTTCAGGCATGGGTCATTTCCCTTGAAGTCACCAAATTGTAGAAGCGTTGGTAAGATGCAGGTTTTCAAAAGGAGTTACTTATTGGAAGAATGCATAGCGAGAGACCTCTCACTGCACTGCTTGCCAAGAGGGAGGCAAGCTGGAGCCAGGAGCCAGGGAAATCCCTTCCATGGCACGGAGGGCAGGCACCTGATCCCAGGGCCTTCCATTGCTGCAACGAAGGATCTTAGCAGGCAGGTGGATCAGAAACAGAGCGGTCCAGGCTCAAAGCAGGGCTCCCACAAGGGATGCTCCCTGCTGGGGTCCCAAGCCCCTCCAGTGATGTCCCCTTGACGAGGGACTTCAACCACAGGGGCTGCCAGCTCCGTGACCCGAGGCTGACGCCAGTCCTCTTATCCTTCTGTGTCTGAGAACATCCTCCAGTCACAACTGTCTTCCCTCTAGAGCCAGCTCTCCTCCGAAACCATCCCCCTCTCTGCCCAGCACCGCCTCGCCCACATCCCTCACACACTCCTGCTCCTTTTCAACTCCAGGACTCCACAGGCAGCTGTGGCCCTGCCCGGCTGCCCCTTCCTCGTCACTCCTGGCAGGCTCTGACTCGGCCTGAAGCCCCACAACAAGCACCCCAGTTGCTGATGCGGCTGTGTTTCCATCCCACGCGCTGCGCTCTCCATATCTGCCTGCGTGCTGAGAAGGCGTGCCGCCCCCCAGCCTGGGCAGGCACCGCTGCCTCCACGCTGGAGCACAGGCCTGGAGCTCACTCAGGCTGTGGAGTGTGGTGTGTGCAGACAGGCATCCACCTCTGAAGGCACGGTATGATAATGATAATGTCTGATAACCTAGTCATGCTTACATAATACATCGACATATTTTGGCTATGTTGGCTAAAATGTATTCCCAAAGGGACTTCAGGAAGTTTGTGAAATGGAATTCAAAAATAGATTTATCTTGGCACAAAAAGTTTTGCATTCCACATAGAATTATTATCAGACACTTACTGGCGAATGCATACCTTGGGAGAACTCCGTGGATTTTCAATTCTCACACTGTTAAGGTTGATTTTACCTGTTCCACTTTACTTTTTGCAAATGTAGTTGCTAGAATATTTTAACTACAATAAGTGCCAAGGGTCCCACTCTCAAACTCAAGCTTCTTAAACTTAAGATCATTCTGTTCAAACAGGTCTGCCAGCCACCTCAGCACAGGGCCTGGCACTGGGTACACCTCAGCACAGGGCCTGGCACTGAGAACTGAGGTCTGTGACCATCTGTCTCTGCTAAGCTCATTAACAAAGCTGAGCATGGCCATGCGGGCCTGGTGCTTCCCGGCACCTGTGTCATCTCAGCCCAGCTTCTCGGTCACAGCCCCTCGCCTGGGGAGGCAGCAGTCAGGCTCTCCTGTGATCTGCACACTGACCCAGAAGGAGGAGCAGCGCTTAGTCACGACAGGAGCACGGGACCCAGGGCTGCCTTGCCAGGCGGATCAGGTGACCACTGGAAGAGGGCAGCTTGACACTGGCCAGCCCAAAGAGCGAGGCCATACCCAGGTTCCTGACACACACACCCCACTCATGGGGCACGGGTCACTGACTCCCTGGCAGCACAGGCTGTCTTCCCCAGCAACATTGGGAAGGGAAAGCGCCACTTTACTAACACCCAATGGCACCAAGCTCCAAGTCTCCCTTTTGCCACACACATACTCAGAGGGACAGCCCTGTCCTTAGAGGTGTCACCCTCTGCCCGAGGTTTTCTCAAGACGTACAAAGGGCACCAGACTGTTGGCTAATAACTTCAGAATCATTGAGACGGCTGGTGGGATGTCCATCAGACGGTTTCCAGAGCGACAGCTGTGTGAGTCACGGTACACAGTGTCTCTGTGCCAAGGCTCCCTTCACTCCAGGAAGTCTTCGAGAAATTGTAAAACCCAAAAGCCATGTTAGTCCCCAGAAGCTCTCACCAACCCAGATCCATCTCTGTCCACCCAGCCAAGAGGATCAGACACAATTTTAGAATACAATTACAGGAAGGAACATAACTCTGTTTTAAAAAACAGAATTGAGGCACGTAGAAAAGGTGCATGAGTGAGTGGCCCCGAGCCGGAACAGTCGGCGTCAAAACAAACTACTGTCAGGTCAGCTAATAACCCAAAGAATAAACACACATCGCTGAGTCGCCCTGAGATAACTAGACGAGAGAGACAGATTTTCCTCACAGAAGAGAAGACAAGGAGGAGCAGGGCAGCCACCAGGAGAACAACACACAAGCCACCGCTTCCGGCCAGACCACAGCAAACGCCCACGGCAACAGACCGAAGCGTGAGAAGCGACAGAACACTCGCAAGATCGCATGTCATATGCCCTCATATATTCACACATTGCAAAGGGAAATGACAGCTGCGAGGGGCGAATCCCAGCAGACTCCACAGTGGCCTAGAGATGGCAGTGGACCTCCCACCCGCAACATGGCACAGAGAAGGGCTGGTGTTGCTTCTGTGCCGTTCTTGCCACTCGTGAGAAAAACAGGCCAAGGGACAGCTTGTCAAGCAACAAGCCAGCACTCTTGAAAAGTGTCAAGGTCGTGAGAGACAGGAAAGACTAAGGAAATACCACAGGTCAGAAGGAACTAAGATGAATGATGACCAAGTGACACGTGAGAGCCAAAACTGGATTGAGGAACTGGAGTGAAAAACGGGCAATCCTAATAGAGTGAGTGCTTGAGGTACTAACCTTCACTGAAGGAGGCTTTCTGGTTCTGACAGTTGTCCTATGGTTGTACAAGATGCTGGCAGGTGGAGAACGTGGATGAAGAACGCACAGCAACTCTAATTATTTGCAACTTCCATGTCCATCAAAAATCATTCCAGGGATAAGCAAGACGGCCAACCTGACACTCCTCCCTCTGCGGCCAAGGACCCACACTGCTGCTTCACTGCAGTGTCTGAGGTGGGCACGACGGGGCAGTGGGCTTCTGGCCAAAGTGTTGGGAAGAACAGAGCTCCTGAGGCCGTCCTAAAGACACAGCCTCCACCACCCTGACTCACAGCGAGTGGCAGTGAGCAGGGGGTCCCCACCAGTCCCTATTCAGACTCTGGACACCTAAAGCATTTGCTGCCCACTAGGTCTAAAGCCGTAGGCAGTCCTCTGTCCAGCTTGAGGAGCTGCCTGGGTACCAGCCTGTCTCCTCGCCCTGCAGCAAGAGCTTAATCCCTGCTGCACCTTCCCCAGCAGGACACTGACCACGCTGCTCCACCCTGACACTCCCTGGGCCCGGGAAGCATGTGGGCAGCTCAGCTGACCTGGCCCTGCAAACCAATACGGTTGCTCCAGCCGACTCCCGAGTCCCCAGGAAGCAGTGCAGCAGGCTGACCTCAGGAGCCGCGCCTGCCGAAGCCCTCCGACCCAGGCAGCCCTGCCCACACGACCTCGACCCCGGGAAGCCTGTGCAGCCTAGGCCCTTGATGAGTCCTCTGTCTGGGTCCCCTGGGCAGCCTGGCCCAAGGGAGGCCCTGAGACGCTGGCAGGCTGTTACAGGTTGTCCGGCACTCAGCTGAGTATAGGATGGGGTTCTACTCCCAGTAAGACCCTCAGCAGCTGACAAGTGGGCACACTACACCCTAAACTTCCAGCAAACCTGCTCTGCCTAAGAGAGCTGCGTTCCAGAGGGCCATGGAAGCTCAGGTCCTTGAGACACCCGGGGCATCGCCAGTGCTGACCGCAGCTAAAGAAGGCACAAGGACCTAGAGGGACAGGACTACCAGGAACCAGACCACCACTAACAGGCCAGCTGGCAGCCTGGGATGCATCACCAACAAAAAGCCTGTCAAATTGTCAGCAGAAGCTGACATGCCGGGCGCACAGACACCAGCGTCGGGACAGCAGAGGTTCAAGTGGGTGAGACAGTACATCACTTCCACCAGAACGCAAGAACTGCAGCAGCCCATGCAAACCAAGGAAGCCTGTGGATCTCCTCAAAAAGAGTGTAAAATAATGACTTGAAGGAAGCAGTGAGATTCAAGGAAATATAGACAGAAAATCTGACGAAACTAGGAAGATCATTCATGATAAGAATAAGAAATTATCTAAGAGTTAGAGTATCAGAAAGGACCAGTCAGACATGTTGGTGCTGAAGAACTCAATAAATGGAAGTGAAAATAGAGTAGAGAGGGCAGGGACTGGGGAACAGTGGGACGCCCGCCTGGGATTGAGTCCTCCTCCATTTGCAAGCCAGATCTGCGCCAAGGTGCACCCTGTCGACAGTCGAGTATTTGGGCTCCTACCGCCCGTGGGAGGCACGGGTGGAGTTCCAGGACCTTGGCTTGGGCTGGGCCCAGATACAGCTGTTATGGGCATTTGCACATCTGTTTCAATTTCTCCCCCACCCTTTTCTCCTCTGCCTCCTCTCCCTCTTCCTCACTTGCTCTTCCTTTCAAATAAAAAACATTAACGAGTTTTTTAAAAACAGCAGAGAATCTCAATAGCAGAATAGATTAGGCAGAAGAAATGATTCCTGAACATAACTGAAGGAATATTGTTTAGAGATAACAGTGTCTGAGAGAAAAAGGTGAAAATGAGGAAGGAAAGGAAAAATGATAAAAAGCATTTGAGACTTAAGGAACATTAAACATTAGACATGCAAGCAGATGTTGGCAGCACGTTGTTGCAGAAAAGGAGGGGAAAGGCACAGAAAATCTATCCTCGGCTAGTATCGTAGTGCAGGTGAAGCTACTGCCGGCAACACCAGTGTCCATCTCACACTGAGTCCATCCCTGACTGCTCCACTTCTGACCCATCTCCCTGCTAATGCCCCTAGCAAACTCAGCAGAAGATGACCCAGGTACTTGGGGTCCTGCATCCACAGCGAGATCTGGAAGGAGCTCCAGACTCCTGGCTTTGGCTTGGTCCAGCCTGGCTGCCATGGCCATTTGGGCAGTGAGCCAGTAGATGGAAGATATCTCTCTCTCCCTCTCTCTCTCTCTCTCTTTCTCCTTCTGTGTAACTCTGACTTTCAAATAAATAAATACATATTTTCTAAAAAAAAGATCCAAAGCTACCAAATGATCATCTTTCTTCTGGAAATATACCCAAAGGAAATACAATCTACATAGGAATGTCATCTGTACCGCCCTGCTTATTGCAGCTCAACTTACAGTAGCTCAGATCCGGACTCCAGTCAGGGGTCTGTCAGCGGAGGACTGGGGAAGAAAATGTGGCATATATTCATGATGGGATACTGCTTAGCCATATAAATGAAATCTTGTCTTATGCAACAAGTGGATTCAAATGAAGACTATCATGCTTGGTGAAATAACCCAGACCCCGAAGGACAAAGGTCATGCTTCTCTGATTTGTGGTAGCTAACACAGAGTACAAAGAAGTCTTCATGTATGAGTGAAATTGGTATTTTGTGATTTGCTTATTGTTTCTGACCTTTGTTTATATTCCAGCAGAACAGTGGTCCTGCAATGTTTTACTGGTAGAACTCTTTATTTAAAAGAACATTAGCCTGTGATGATAAAAAAAACAATGTGTGTTATCACAAAAAACTGAAAAGAGGGCTCGGCAGCGTGGCCTAGTGGCTAAGGTCCTCGCCTTGATCCCATATGGCCGCTGGTTCTAGTCCCGGCAGCTCCACTTCCTCTCTGTCTCTCCTCCTCTCAGTATGTCTGACTTTGTAATAAAAATAAAATAAATCTTTAAAAAAAAAAAACCGAAAAGGAAGGAAGAGGAGGGAGAAGGGCAGGGAGCAAAGTGCCATTATATCCTTAGATATAAAAAAACAGACTGGCTGAATAGATTTTTCAAAGAAAGACTCAGTGGTATGCTGTCCGTAAGAAACTCACTTCATTGGCAAGCACACACAGACTGGATGGGAAGCCAAGAAATACAGACACCATGCGAACCAGAGCCAGGAGCAAGCCAACGCGGCTTTCCTTACGTGTGAAACTAACTTTAAGTAAAATAAATAGATAAATAGTTTTAAAATTCTCTAAAGATCTTAAATAAACAACTGAGTGATGCGACTCCGTGGAACTAGAGAAGAAACCTCGAAGTTAGTAAATGAAAAAGATCAGAGCAGAAATAAATAACAATTTAAAAATATAGAACAGGTCAAGGAAAGGAAATGTGGTGGTTTAAAGGATGAGCAAAACTAACAAACCTTCAGCTAGACCAGCCCAGAAATAAGAGAGATTAAAAATCCAAACAAATAAAACCAGAAAGGAAAAAGAAAACATTACCATAGATGCTACAGAAATAAAGATCATTCAGGGCCATGATTAGCTACGTCTACAAATTTCAAGAAACAGACGCATCTTTGAACACAAACAAATTTCTAAAATTGAATCACGAGGGCAGAGAAAATGTGAGCAGATCTACAACACACAGATTAAGTCCTTCCTGCAAATTCTCCCAACAGGGAAAATAAACTCAAGGCTAAGCAGCCTTCGTGGCTGAATCCTGCTACGTTGATAAGGAAGAGTCAACTGCCAAATCTTCTCAACATATCGAAGGCAGAGACACTCTCCAGGCTCAGTTGGCAAGGCCAGCATTATCTCAACACCAAGCCTGATGGACAACTTAAAAAAGGGTCCAGGTCCCAGCACGACTCCTGAGGCGGGCTTCCTGCTAACACGTGGCCTGGCAGGCAACAGGAAATGGTTGCCGTCCACATGGAAGACCCAAGTTGAATTTTCTGCTCTTGGCTTCAGTTGGGCCAAACCTGGTCATTCTAGGCATTCAGAGAGGAAATTAGAAGGTGAGAGTGTTGGAGTGTGTGTGTGTATGTGTGTGTGTGTGTGTGTATTAGAAGGTGAGAGTGTTGGAGTGTGTGTGTGTATTAGAAGGTGAGAGTGTTGGGGGGTGTGTGTATTAGAAGGTAAGAGTGTTGGGGTGTGTGTGTTTGTGTTAGAAGATCAGAGTCTTGGGGGGGTGTATTAGAAAATAACAGTGTTTTGGGTGTGTGTGTGTGTGTGTACCATCATTTTTTGTTTCAAATAAATAGATAAATCTTTTGTTAAAAAAAAAGTAGAAACTGGGCCCAGCGCAGTAGCCTAGCAGCTAAAGTCCTTGCCTTGCACGCACCAGGATTGCATACGCACACTGGTTCTAATTCCATTGCGGCTGCTTGGGGAGTGAATCAACGGATGGAAGATCTTCCTCTCTCTTTCCTCTTCTCTGTGTATCTGACTTTCCCATAAAAATAAAATAAATATTTTTTAAAAAGCAGAAACTTCTACTGTTCTATATGTTGCACAGTAGAAAAACTATGACTATAATTAGATATTTCAAAAAAAAGCTCATAGAGAGAATTCTGAATGTTTCAAATACAAAGATGTGATCAACGTCTGAAATGACACGCATGCTATTTACTCTGATCTGATCATTGGCTGTTTATGAAATGTATATTGAAATGTCATAACGTATCCTTTAAACACAGAATTAATGTGCCAATTAAAATAAGTTTTAAACTCATTTCAAGTCAAAAAGTTTTAAAAATGGACACTAAGGGCCCGGCGCAGTGGCCTAGCGGCTAAAGTCCTCGCCTTGAAAGCCCCGGGATCCCATATGGGCACCGGTTCTAATCCCGGCAGCTCCACTTCCCATCCAGCTCCCTGCTTGTGGCCTGGGAAAGCAGTCGAGGATGGCCCAATGCATTGGGACCCTGCACCCGCGTGGGAGACCCGGAGGAGGTTCCTGGTTCCCGGCTTCAGATCGGCGCACATCAGCCCGTTGCAGCTCACTTGGGCAGTGAATCATCGGATGGAAGATCTTCCTCTCTGTCTCTCCTCCTCTGTGTATATCTGGCTATAATAAAATAAATACATCTTTTAAAAAAATGGACATTAAAATTTAATGGGCGATTGAATTCTAAACCCAAATGTGATAGAAGATATTAAAAGGTTTAAAGATTAATATATCTAATTAAATACATTTTCAACACTTCAAATAATAAACCCTAAAGACCATACAGTGTTATCACCAGGCAGCAAACTATATACAGCAAACAAAATCTTAGGGGCTGCTTCATAGAATTAAGTTTATGCAGAAAGGATTACAAATTAATATCAACTATGAAAATAAAAGCTCATTCAAGAAAAACGAATCCTGATAC